>NW_023637580.1:2793579-2886301 GCF_015220235.1 Choloepus didactylus
GTAATTGGGTACCTTCACTGGAGGATGGCCAATGGTGTCCGGAAAACCTCTGTTAGCTGGAAAGGCACGTGGCTGGCGTCTGCTCCAAAGTTGTGGTTTCAAAATGGCTCTCTCCCAGGACATTCCTCTCTAGCAAGCTTGCTCCTCTTCAAAACGTCACTCACAGCTGCACTGAGTTCCCTCTGTTATGTCAGTTCATTTATATGGTTCCACTGATCAACTTAGGCCCACCCTGAATGGGTGGGGTTACACCTCCATGGAAATCATCCAGTCAGGGTCATCACCCACAGCTGGGTGGGGCGCATTCCAAAGAAACACTCAAAGAAATCTAATCAACACTGATAACATCTGCCCACACAAGATTACATCAAAGATAATGGCGTTTGGGGGACACAGTATATTCAAACTGGCACACTGATTTTCTTTGGTGACAGAAAACTCTTCATTTTTAAGTACATATTTATATGTACATATTCTCCTTTTATTTGAAATGAGGACCTATCTCCATATTTCTGTTCAACTGCTAAGTTGTCATCACCAAATCATATTGTGTATTGTTCAACATCTGTGTATCTCAAAGTCTTAGTAAGATATTTGTAAGGTGTACATCACAGTATATATTTGGCGAAAGAATGAAATAAGTTCTAAACCAGTATTTAAGAGTCATTGCTGATAAGATTAATCTGGAGCTATATCTTAAACCCAATAGAATTCTCATATCTGGATCAGACATTGAGCTAGATTTTACAAGTAGCAGCACTCATGTAACTCACCCCTACTTTCAAGAGACACAACTTCTGTCACCACAAACATGGCCTTCATTCTCTTGTCCATGAACCTTCCAACCACGTTTCAGACAACTAGCGTCATTTTTGTCAACAGGTTTTACTTGAATTTGTTCTAGAATTTTGTGCAAATGGACACTTTCTTTCATGTTTCCAGCTTACCTTTCTCATCATTATATATATATAATTTCTGGCTTCTTACAAATACACACACATACAGGTATATCCATATATCTATATATCTATATATATATATCTATATATCCCAATTCAAAATTTCAGAATTCAATTACTCTATCTATATCATCTATATGTGTGTGTGTGCACAACATATAAATAATCATATATATACACACAGCATATTTTTACTTTCTCATTTCTTTTTCTTTTTGCTTACTTGTTGTTATTCCATTGTATGGATACATCACAGGTGATTTTTTTTTTTTTTAATCATCATTTTATTGAGATATATTCACATACCACGCAGTCATACAAAACAAATTGTACTTTCGATTGTTTACAGTACCATTACATAGTTGTACATTCATCACCTAAATCAATCCCTGACACCTTCATTAGCACACACACAAAAATAACAAGAATAATAATTAGAGTGAAAAAGAGCAATTGAAGTAAAAAAGAACACTGGGTACCTTTGTCTGTTTGTTTGCTTCCCCTACTTTTCTACACATCCATCCATAACTAGACAAAGTGGAGTTTGGTCCTTATGGCATTCCCAATCCCACTGTCACCCCTCATAAGCTACATTTTTATACAACTGTCTTCGAGATTCATGGGTTCTGGGTTGTAGTTTAATAGTTTCAGGTATCCACCACAGCTACCCCAATTCTTTAGAACCTAAAAAAGGTTGTCTAAAGTGTGCGTAAGAGTGCCCACCAGAGTGATCTCTCGGCTCGTTTTGGAATCTCTCTGCCACTGAAGCTTATTTCATTTCCTTTCACATCCCCCTTTTGGTCAAGAAGATGTTCTCCATCCCACGATGCCGGGTCTACATTCCTCCCCCGGGAGTCATATTCCACGTTGCCAGGGAGATTCACTTCCCTGGGTGTCTGATCCCACGTAGGGGGGAGGGCAGTGATTTCACCTTTCAAGTGGCTTAGCCAGAGAGAGAGGGCCACATCTGAGCAACAAAGAGGCATTCAGGAGGAGACTCTTAGGCACAAATACAGGGAGGCCTAGCCTCTCCTTTACAGCAACCGTCTTCCCAAGGGTAAAACTTATGGTAGAGGGCTCAACCCAACAAACCACCAGTCCCCTATGTCTGTGGTCATGTTAGCAACCATGAAGGTGGGGTAGGCAAATACCCCTGCATTCTCCACAGGCTCCTCAAGGGGGCACTACATCCTTTTTTTTTTTTTTTTTTCCTTGTTTGTCTTTTTTCTTTTTTCTTTTTTTTTTTTTTTTTTTTACTTTCCCTTCTTTTTTAAATCAACTGTATGAAAAAAAAAAGTTAAAAAGAAAACAAACATACAATAAAAGAACATTTCAAAGAGACCATAGCAAGGGAGTAAGAAAAAGACAACTAACCTAAGATAACTGCTTAACTTCCAACATGTTCCTACTTTACCCCAAGAAAGTTACATAATATAGCAACATTTCAGTGAACTTGTTCCTACTACATCCATCAGAAATTAACAGACCATAGTCATTTCTGGGCATCCCCAGAACGTTAAATAGCTTATCTGTTCTTCTTGGATCATTGTTCCCCCTTCCTTAATTGCTCTCTACTGCTAGTTCCCCTACATTCTACATTATAAACCATTTGTTTTACATTTTTCAAAGTTCACATTAGTGGTAGCATATAATATTTCTCTTTTTGTGCCTGGCTTATTTCGCTCAGCATTATGTCTTCAAGGTTCATCTATGTTGTCATATGTTTCACCAGATCGCTCCTTCTTACTGCCGCGTAGTATTCCATCGTGTGTATATACCACATTTTATTTATCCACTCATCTGTTGAAGGACATTTGGGTTGTTTCCATCTCTTGGCAATTGTGGATAATGCTGCTATGAACATTGGCGTGCAGATATCTGTTCGTGTCACTGCTTTCCAATCTTCCGGGTATATACCGAGAAGTGCAATCGCTGGATCGAATGGTAGCTCTATATCTAGTTTTCTAAGGAACCGCCAGACTGACTTCCAGAGTGGCTGAACCATTATACAGTCCCACCAACAATGAATAAGAGTCCCAATTTCTCCACATCCCCTCCAGCATTTGTAGTTTCCTTTTTGTTTAATGGCAGCCATTCTAACCGGTGTTAGATGGTATCTCATTGTGGTCTTAATTTGCATCTCTCTAATAGCTAGTGAAGCTGAAACATTTTTTCATGTGTTTTCTTGGCCATTTGTATTTCCTCTTCAGAGAACTGTCTTTTCATATCTTTTGCCCATTTTATAATTGGGCTGTCTGTACTATTGTCATTGAGTTGTAGGATTTCTTTGTATATGCAAGATATCAGTCTTTTGTCAGATACATGGTTTCCAAAAATGTTTTCCCATTGAGTTGGCTGCCTCTTTAACCTTTTTGAGAAATTCCTTGAGGTGCAGAAACTTCTAAGCTTGAGGAGTTCCCATTTATCTATTTTCTCTTTTGTTGCTTGTGCTTTGGGTGTAAAGTCTAGGAAGTGGCCTCCTAATACAAGGTCTTGAAGATGTTTTCCTACATTATCTTCTAGGAGTTTTATGGTACTTTCTTTTATATTGAGATCTTTGGGTCCATTTTGAGTTAATTTTTGTGTAGGGGGTGAGGTAGGGGTCCTCTTTCATTCTTTTGGATATGGATATCCAACTCTCCCAGCCCCATTTGTTGAAAAGACCATTATGGCTCAGTTCGGTGACTTTGGGGGGCCTTATCAAAGATCAGTCAGCCATAGATCTGAGGGTCTATCTCTGAATTCTCAATTCGATTCCATTGATCTATATGTCTATCTTTGTGCCAGTACCATGCTGTTTTGGCAACTGTGGCTTTATAATAAGCTTCAAAGTCAGGGAGTGTAAGTCCTCCCACTTCGTTTTTCTTTTTTAGAGTGTCTTTAGCAATTCGAGGCATCTTCCCTTTCCAAATAAATTTGATAACTAGCTTTTCCAAGTCTGCAAAGTAGGTTGTTGGAATTGTGATTGGGATTGCATTGAATCTGTAGATGAGTTTGGGTAGAATTGACATCTTAATGACATTTAGCCTTCCTATCCATGAACATGGAATATTTTTCCATCTTTTAAGGTCCCCTTCTATTTCTTTTAGTAGATTTATGTAGTTTTCTTTGTATAGGTCTTTCACATCTTTGGTTAAGTTTATTCCTAGGTACTTGATTTTTTTAGTTGCTATTGAAAATGGTATCTTTTTCTTGAGTGTCTCTTCAGTTTGTTCATTTCTAGCATATAGAAACATTACTGACTTATGTGCATTAATCTTGTATCCTGCTACTTTGCTAAATTTGTTTATTAGCTCTAGTAGGTGTATCGTCGATTTCTCAGGGTTTTCTAGATATAAGATCATATCATCTGCAAACAATGACAGTTTTACTTCTTCTTTTCCAATTTGGATGCCTTTTATTTCTTTGTCTTGCCGGATTGCCCTGGCTAGCACTTCCAGCACAATGTTGAATAACAGTGGTGACAGCGGGCATCCTTGTCTTGTTCCTGATCTTAGAGGGAAGGCTTTCAGTCTCTCACCATTGAGTACTATGCTGGCTGTGGGTTTTTCATATATGCTCTTTATCATGTTGAGGAAGTTTCCTTCAATTCCTACCTTTTGAAGTGTTTTTATCAAAAAGGGATGTTGGATTTTGTCAAATGCTTTTTCAGCATCTATTGAGATGATCAACTGATTTTTCCCTTTCGAGTTTTTAATGTGTTGTAATACATTGATTGTTTTTCTTATGTTGAACCATCCTTGCATGCCTGGAATGAACCCCACTTGGTCCTGGTGTATGATTTTTTTAATGTGTCTTTGGATTCGATTTGCAAGTATTTTGTTGAGGATTTTTGCATCTATATTCATTAGGGAGATTGGCCGGTAGTTTTCCTTTTTTGTAGCATCTTTGCCTGGTTTTGGTATTAGATTGATGTTAGCTTCATAAAATGAGTTAGGTAGTGTTCCATTTTTTTCAATGTTTTGAAAGAGTTTGAGTAAGATTGGTGTCAGTTCTTTCTGGAAAGTTTGGTAGAATTCCCCTGTGAAGCCATCTGGCCCTGGGCATTTATTTGTGGGAAGATTTTTGATGACTGATTGGATCTCTTTGCTTGTGATGGGTTGGTTGAGGTCTTCTATTTCTTCTCTGGTCAGTCTAAGTTGTTCATATGTTTCCAGGAAATTGTCCATTTCTTCTACATTATCCAGTTTGTTGCCATACAGTTGTTCATAATATCCTCTTATAATTTTTTTAATTTCTTCAGGATCTGCAGTTATGTTACCTTTTTCATTCATTATTTTGTTTATATGGGTCTTCTCTCTTTTTGATTTTGTCAGTCTAGCTAGGGGCTTGTCAATCTTGTTGATCTTCTCAAAGAACCAACTTTTGGTGATATTTATCCTTTCTATTGTTTTTTTGTTCTCTATGTCATTTATTTCTGCTTTAATCCTTGTTATTTCTTTTCTTGTACTTGGTTTAGGATTGGTTTGCTGTTCATTTTCTAGCTTCTTCAGTTGATCCATTAGTTCTTTGATTTTGGCTCTTTCTTCCTTTTAATATATGCGTTTAGTGCTATAAATTTCCCCCTCTGCACTGCTTTTGCTGCATCCCATAGGTTTTGGTATGTTGTGTTCTCATTTTCATTCGTCTCTATATATTTAGCAATTTCTCTTGCTATTTCTTCTTTAACCCACTGATTGTTTAGGAGTGTGTTGTTTAACCTCCAGGTATTTGTGAATTTTCTAAGTCTCTGATGGTTATTGACTTCTAATTGTATTCCATTGTGGTCAGAGAATGTGCTTTGAATAATTTCAATCTTTTTAAATTTATTGAGGCTTGTTTTATGTCCCAGCATATGATCTATTCTGGAGAAAGTTCCGTGAGCACTAGAAAAGTATGTGTATCCTGGTGATTTGGGATGTAATGTCCTGTAGATGTCTGTTAAATCTAATTCATTTATCAGATTGTTTAGGTTTTCAATTTCCTTATTGGTCTTCTGTCTGGTTGATCTATCTATAGGAGAGAGTGATGTGTTGAAGTCTCCCACAATTATTGTGGAAACATCAATTGCTTCCTTTAGTTTTGCCAATGTTTCTCTCATGTATTTTGTGGCACCTTGATTGGGTGCATAGACATTTACGATTGTTATTTCTTCTTGCTGAATTGCCCCTTTTATTAGTATGTAGTGGCCTTCTTTGTCTCTCAAAACATCCCTGCATTTGAAGTCTATTTTATCTGAGATTAATATTGCTACACCTGCTTTCTTTTGGCTGTAGCTTGCATGAAATATTTTTTTCCATCCTTTCACTTTCAGTTTCTTTGTGTCCCTGTGTCTAAGATGAGTCTCTTGTATGCAACATATTGATGGTTCATTTTTTTTGATCCATTCTGCGAATCTATATCTTTTAATTGGGGAGTTTAATCCATTTACATTCAACGTTAAAACCGTGAAGGCATTTCTTGAATCGGCCATCTTATCCTTTGATTATGTTTGCCATATTTTTCCCTCTCTCTATTAATATCCTTTATTGTACCCATACCGAATCTCTTTAGTACTGAACCTTTCTCCAGGTCTCTCTGTCCTGTCTTTGTTTCTCTGTCTGTAGGGCTCCCTTTAGTATCTCCAGTAGGGCAGGTCTCTTGTTAGCAAATTCTTTCAGCATTTCTTTGTCTGTGAAAAATTTAAGCTCTCCCTCAAATTTGAAGGAGAGCTTTGCTGGATAAAGTATTCTTGGCTGGAAATTCCTCTCACTCAGAATTTTAAATATATCGTGCCACTGCCTTCTTGCCTCCATGGTGGCTGCTGAGTAGTCACTACTTAGTCTTATGCTGTTTCCTTTGTATGTGGTGAATTGCTTTTCTCTTGCTGCTTTCAGAACTTGCTCCTTCTCTTCTATGTTTGACAGTGTGATCAGTATATGTCTCGGAGTGGGTTTTTTTTGGATTTATTCTATTTGGAGTTCGCTGAGCATTTATGATTTGTGTATTTATGTTGTTTAGAAGATTTGGGAAGTTTTCCCCAACAATTTCTTTGAATACTCTTCCTAGACCTTTACCCTTTTCTTCCCCTTCTGGGACACCAATGAGTCTTATATTTGGACGTTTCATATTATCTATCATATCCCTGAGGTCCATTTCGAGTTTTTCAATTTTTTTCCCCATTCTTTCTTTTATGCTTTCATTTTCCATTCTGTCATCTTCCAGGTCACTGATTCGTTGTTCAACTTCCTCTAGTCTTGTACTATGAGTGTCCAGAATCTTTTTAATTTGGTCAACAGTTTCTTTAATTTCCATAAGATCATCCATTTTTTTATTTAGTCTTGCAATGTCTTCTTTATGCTCTTCTAGGGTCTTCTTGATTTCCTTCATATCCCGTACTAGGGTCTCATTGTTTATCTTTAGTTCTTTGAGTAGCTGCTCTAGGTGGTGTGCCTCTTCTGGTCTTTTGATTTGGGTGCTTGGGCTTGGGTTATCCATATCGTCTGGTTTTTTCATATGCTTTATAATTTTCTGTTGTTTTTGTCCTCGTGGCATTTGCTGAACTTGATAGGGTTCTTTTAGGGTTTGTAGACCAGTTGAAGTCCTTATCTCTAATTTATCAGATCTACAGCTTCGTGGAGTACACTTTCTCTAACTAACCAGCAGGTGGCGTCCACGAGCCACCTGTTCTCCACAAGCCAGATCTCCCCTGCTTAGCCTTTTTGGTGAGTGGGGGAGTGAGTCTTGTGGGGCCCAATTGGTGTACCAAGCTTGCGTGTGTAGTTGGTGTTGCCTGCCCTGTATGTGGGGCGTGTTTCTGGGCAGTCGGGGAGGGGGGGTGGCCCTAACAATCAAATCTCCCTGATGATCCTAGAGTTTTAAAGCTGCTGCAATAGTCTAATCCTTCAGTTCAGTCGTGCCACAGTTTGTCTCTGCCACTGACCCACAAGTCTTTGGTATTGGCGTATGGCTCCTGAGACTTGCAAGTGGGCCCCTCTTCCAGGCTGTGCACCCCGGGTCCTCTGTTGAGGGATGACTGTGCTATGTCACAGGTGAGTGCCGTCCCCCCAGGGCAGTTCTGGGCTGCTGGGCTGTGTTGGGAGGCTCCCAGTCTGCTCAAATGATGGCTGAATGGGGCTCTGTTAATTCACACTGCTCCCCCTTCCCAGCTCTGGGACATTCAGCTGAGGTTGCAGGGAAGGCTAATGTCCACGCCCAGTTTTGTGGTGTGTGCCTGTTATTTGAAGCACTTCCGTCACACTGGGTTGTCTGGGGCAGCTCTGGGCTATGGGGCTGGCGATGGGCAGGAGTGTTTCCTGTCCACCAGGATGGTGGCTATCACAGGTGATTTTATATATTTTCTTTATTGACATATATGATATCTTCAGTTTGGAGCACTTATGTATAAAGCTACTATTTGCCTACTTTTAGTGATCATAGTTTCTTAATTCTCTTATAAAAGGTATGATTATCTTTTCAATAAACTCTTTTTAAAACAGGTGTATAATTTTACAGTCCCACTAGCAATTCTAGTAAGTTATAATTGCTCCATATTGGCAGCAATGCTGAGTATTATCAATCTTGTTCATTTATGCAATTCTAGTGTATATAGAAGCATTTCACTATATCCATGAATTAGCCCTGGTTAACTTCATGTTCTTTCGTCTACATCTCATAACATTACCATTTATTCCCACATGCACATTCCTCATATTTCTGCATGTAAATTTGTAAATATGCAGTTCATTTGGGGTGTATCACACTTCATTATTATACTTTGTATCTCATCTTTTGGAACCTGCTGGTACCTTCATCTAGTTATAGGAAAGAAGCAAAATGTGTGATGAGGGGCAGTTCCTGAAGAAAACAACAGTTTTGCATATCTCCATCAAGGAAAGCTATTACAGTTTCTTCAAGAATTAGCAAGGTCAACCTTCTCAGGCAGGCTGGAAGGTCTGATTCTACTGGAAAGAAGACTCAGTAGATTTTTGGGGTTCTAAGCACCAGCTTAATTAGGACCTTCCTCAGATCCCAATTCAAATTTTCAGAATTCAATTACTCCTAAATCAATTCCCTTAATTTAATGGCAAATACCAGCCAGTTCAGGAATTCATTTTTCTGTGTTTCAGCCACTGGTTGATTAGAGTCTGAGAAACTTTTCAGAAATATCAGCTCTGTGACTACAGAAGGTGTGGTATATTTGAGGGGAGATGTAGAAACTTGCATTTCTTTTTTGAAGAATGGCTCTGGGAAATTGAAGCCTTGAGCAGTTTGAAATTTTTTTCTAAGCTATTAACTACATGAACATCAGAATCATGCTTTTATAAATATATAATTAAGAGTATCAAATATTCCTTTTTGATTGTTTTTGCAAATATATTGTCACATTATTTCATTCACTCTCAGTGACCTATTTACAAATATAAGACTGAATAGTGACTTTAAAGTAAATAACATTAGAGAATCACTTCCATTTGCACCAGTATCATTTTTGATAACTCATCCTGAAGATTCTGTTCTTCTATAAGTTCTCTTTGTACATAAATTGATATCAGTCAGGGTTCCTCAGAGAAACAGAATCAAATGCATATATATGTTAAAAAATATTTATTTAAGGAACTGAAACCAGCAGTTGTTTGGGCCCACAGGTCTGAAATCTAAAGGACATTCAGGCAAACTGGAAATTCAAACAGGATTTACTGTTGTATTTCAGCATAATTTTTTTTTATTAAATTCAGTTTTATGGAAATACATTCACACACCATACAATCATCCATGGTATACAATCCACTGTCCATAGTATGATAACATAGTTATGCGTTCATCACCACAATCTATCTCTGAACATTTTCCTTACATCAGAAAGAACCAGAACAAGAATAAAAAACAAAAGTGAAAAAAGAACACCCAAATCATCCCCTCATCCCACCCCATTTGTCCTTTAGTTTTTATCCCCATTTTTCTACTCATCCATACACTAGATAAAGGGGGTGTGATCCACAAGGTCTTCACAATCACACTGTCACCTCTTGTAATCTACATTATTATATAATTGTCTTCAGGAGTCCAGACTGCTGGGTTGGAGTTTGGTAGTTTCAGGTATTTACTTCTAGCTATTCCAATACATTAAAACCTAAGAGGTGTTATCTATATAGTGCATAAGAATGTCCACCAGAGTGACCTCTCGACTCCATTTGAAATCTCTCAGCCACTGAAACCATTTCATCTCATTTTGCATCCCCGTTTTGGTCAAGAAGACACTCTCAGTCCCACGATGATGGGTCCACATTCATCCCTGGGAGTCATATTCTGCATTGCCAGGGAGATTTACACCCCTGGGAGTCGGGTCCCACATAGGGGGGAGGGCAGCGAGTTCACCTGTTGAGATGGCTCAGTTAGAGAGAGGGCCACATCTGAGCAAGAAAGAGGTACTCAGGGGGAGACTCTTAGGCACCATTACATGCAAGTTTGGACTCTCCTTTGTGGTAATGAGCTTCATAAGGGCAAGTCCCATGCTCAAGGGCTCAGCACATCAAACCACCAGTCCCAATGTTTGTGACAACATCAACACCAGCCCAGGTGAGGATGTCCAACACATCCGCACCTTCCCCCAGATCCTCAGGGCTGGGGAGGGGGAGGCTGTAAATAAATTTTTTATCTGCCCAAATTACTTTGGGATGTGTCACTATTTCACTCCAGCCTATACTAACCTACCGTATCTCACTTCCTATTCAAAGTTCCATGCAATTGTGGTGTTTGAACAAATTGACTGTAGAGTTGTACCATTTAGAAAATTTAGATCCTGTACCAAATAGATATCTATTCCCTTGGTCTCATTATGGAAGTTGAAGTTTTAAAACACAATCAGTTTCAACCTTTGCCCTTTGGCCTGGCTTGCCCTGGTCTTAACCAGACCTGCTTCATTCATATCACTAGTTGAAGTCTGCGCTCTTTTTCAGCTTTTTTTTTTTTTTTTTTTGACAGTGGCTGCATGCACTAATACTGACATTCATATCTGCTGAGCTCTAGCTCTGAGTTTCAGGTGTCTCAGAGATATGCATTGTTCCAGAGACCAATCAGGTTATATGCTAGGGGATCAGCATCTCAAAGTTTAGAGATAGGCATTACAATTCAGGGATAGGGTTAACTGCTGTAAGAGCTTACAATCTAGGGACTATTGCAATTATTATGTCCACGTTAGGCTATGTTCTAAGATTCAATTCTGAGTTTACACATTGTAGTTAGTCCATATTGGTGAGGCATCATCCCTCTCACCATGTTTTCTCCAACACTTTTACTCCTATGCATATATTTTCTTACAATTTTATAGAGTTATATTCACATACCATACATTTATCCACAGTGTACAATCAGTTGTTCATGGTATCATCATAAAGTTGTACATTTATCACCACAATCAGCACTAGAACATACTGATTACTACAAGAAAAATTGTTTTTTTTAGCAATAAGAAAAAATGATAAAAAGAAAAATAACATGTCATACAATACAATATACTAGTAAGGACAGCAAATAACACTGCTACCAAGAATCCCATATTCCTCCCCTATATCCCCCTCTCATATACATTTAGCATTGGCATATTGCCTTTGTTACATTTAATGGAGTTATATTATAATGTTACTGTTGACCATAGACTCCAGTTTGCTTTGATTATGTTTTCTCCTGAATACCATCCCCTTTTCAAATTTCTACATGGTTGACATTCATTTGCTTTCCCACATGCAAAAACATTTTTATATTTGTATATTTAGTAACAGTCATTGGCCACTCCAGTTTTTGCCACGTTATACAGTCCCAGTCTTTATCATCTATCTTTACCTCTGGTGTCATACATTCTCCTATCCCACCTCTTTCAGCTTTACTCACAGACATCTTTCTTCAGTGTACTTACAATACTGTGCTACCATCACACAGTATTATGCTATCTATTTCTGGATCTATGCAATCAATCCTAAACATTCTGTAGTCCTTCAGCATCAAACGGCTGGTCTCTGCCCTCTTTCTATCTCCTGGTCACCTGTGATGTCAGCTTTTAACTCACAAAGGTTGTTCATTAATGTCTGTTCATATCAGTGAGACCATACAGAATCTGTCCTTTTGTTTCTGGCTAACTTGACTCAACATAATGTCCTCAAGGTTCATCCACATATTACATGATCCATGTCTTTGTTCTCTCTTACAGCTGCATAATATTCCATCATGTATATATACCACAGTTTGTTTATCCACTCGTCCTTTGATGTACATTTGGGCTGTTTCCATCTCTTGGCAATTGTGAATAATGCTGCAATAAACATCGGTTTACAAATGTCTGTTTGTGTCTTAAGTTTCAGTTCTTCTGAGTATATACCTAGCAATGGAATAGCTGGGTCATATGGCAAATCTATATTTAACTTCCTGAGGAACCTCCATACTGTCTTCCAGAGTGGTTGCACCATTCTACATTCCCACCAACAATGAATAAGTGTGCCTCTTTCTCCACATCCTCTCCAGCACTTGTCATTTTCTGTTTTTTGGATAATGGCCATTCTGGTAGGTGTGAGATGATATCTCATTGTGGTTTTGATTTGCATTTCCTTAATAGCCAGTGAAGTTGAGCATTTTTTCATATGCTTTTGAGCCATTTATATTTCCTCTTCAGAAAAATGTCTGTTCATGTCTGTTGCCCATTTTTCAATTGGATTGTTTGTCTTTCTGTTATTGAGATGCAGGATTCCTTTATATATTCGGGATATTAAACCCTTATCTGATATGTGGTTTCCAAATATCATCTCCCATTGTGTAAGTTGCCTTTTTACTTTTCTGACAAAGTCCTTTGATGTACAAAAGTGTTTAATTTTGAGGAGATCCCATTTGTCTATTTGTTCTTTGGTTGCTTGCACCTTGGGTGTGAGGTCTAAGAAACCACCTCCTATCACAAGATCTTTAAGATATTGCCCTACATTTTCTTCTAAGAGTTTTATGGTCTTGGTGCTAATGTTTAGGTCTTTGATCCACTTTGAGTTAATTTTGGTATAAGGTGTGAGATGGACATCCTCTTTCATTCTTTTGGAAATGGATATCCAGTTCTCCAAACACCATTTATTGAACAGGCTGCTCTTTCCCAGTTGCTTCAGCTTCACTGCCTTATCAAAGATCAGTTGTCCATAGATGTGAGGGTCTACTTCTGAACACTCAGTTCAATTCCATTGATCAGTATATCTGTCCTTATGCCAGTACATCTGTCCTTATGCCAGTACCATGCTGTTTTGAGCACTGTAGCTTTGTAATATGCTTCAAAGTCAGGTAGTGTGAGACCTCCCACTTCATTCCTCTTTCTCAAGACATTTTTGGCTATTTGGGGCACCTTACCCTTCCATATAAATTTTGTTATTGGTTTTCCTATTTCTGTAAAGTAAGATGTTGGGATTTGAATTGGTATTGCATTGAATCTGTAAATCAGTTTAGGTAAAATTGCCATCTTAACTATATTTAGTCTTCCAATCCATGAACATGGTATGTTCTTCCATTTTTTCAGGTCTTGTTCAATTTCTTTTAGCAGTTTCTTATAGTTTTCTATGTAAAGGTTTTTTTGTGTCCTTGGTTAAGTTTATTCCTAAATACTTGATTCTTTTTGTTGCTATTGTAAATGGGATTTTTTTCTTGATTTCCTCCTCTTGTTGCACATTACTTGTGTATAGGAACACTACAGATTTTTGCATGTTGATCTTGTAGCCTGCTACTTTGCTGTATTCATTGACTAGTTCTAGTAGCTTTGCTGTAGATTTTTCTGGATTTCCTACATATAGAATCATGTCATCTGCAAATAGTGAAAGTTTTACTTGTTCCTCTCCAATTTGGATGCTTTTTATATCTTTTTCTTGCCTAATTGCTATAGCTAAAACTCCCAGCACAATGTTGAATAACAATGGTGATAGTGGGCATCCCTGTCTTGTTCCTGATCTTAGAGGAAAAGCTTTCAGTCTCTCCCCATTGATTGTGATGTTAGCTGTGGGTTTTTCATATATTGCCTTTATCATATTGAAAAAGTTCCCTTCTATTCCTATCCTTTGAAGTGTTTTCATCAGGAAAGGATGTTGAATTTTGTCAAGTGCCTTTTCTGCATCAATCAAGATGATCATGTGGTTCTTCTGCTTTGATTCATTGATGTGGTGTATTACACTAATTGATTTTCTTGTGTTGAACCAGCCTTGCATATCTGGAATAAATCCCACCTGGTCATGGTGTATAAGTCTTTTAATGTGCTGCTGGATTCAATTTGCGAGTATTTTGTTCAGGATGTTTGCGTCCATATTCATTAAAGAAATTGGTCTATAATTTTCTTTTTTTGTAGTATCTTTGTCTGGTTTTGGTATTAGGGTGATGTTGGCTTCATAGAAAGAGTTAGGTAGCTTTCCCTCTTCTTCAGTTTTTTTGAAGTGTTTGAGCAGGATTGGTACTAATTCATTCTTGAATGCTTGGTAGAATTCACATGTGAAACCATCTGGTCTTGGGCTTTTCCTTTTTGGGAGCTTTTTGATGACTGACTCAATCTCTTTACTTGTGATTGGTTTGTTGAGGTCATCTATTTCTTCTTGAGTTAATGTTGGTTGTTTATGCTTTTCTAGGAAGTTCTCCATTTCATCTAAGTTGTCTAGTTTATTAGCATATAGTTGCTCATAGTATCTTCTCATTATCTCCTTAATTTCTGCAGGGTCGGTAGTTACATTTCCTTTCCCATTTCTGATTGCATTTATTTGCATCTGCTCTCTCTTTTTTTTTGTTAGCCTAGCCAGTGGTCCATCGAATTTATTGATTTTCTCAAAGAACCAACTTCTGATTTTGTTGATTCTATTGTTTCCTGTCTCAATTACATTTATTTCTGCTCTAATCTTTGTTATTTCTTCCCTTCTGCTTGCTTTGGGGTTAGTTTGCTGTTCTTTCTCTAATTCCTCCAGGTGAGCAGTTAACTCTTCAGTTTTTGCTCTCTCTTCTCTTTAATATAGGCATTTAGGGCAATAAATTTCCCTCTCAGCACCGCCTTTGCTGCATCCCATAAGTTTTGATAAGTTGTGTTTTCATTGTCATTTATCTCGAGGTATTTACTAATTTCTCTTGTAATTTCTTCCTTTACCCACTGGTTTTCTAAGAGGGTGTTGTTTAGCCTCCATATGTTTGTGAATTTTATGACCTTCTGCCTTTTATTTATTTCCAACTTCATTGCATTGTGGTCTGAGAAAGTGTTTTGTATAATATCAATATGTTTAAATTTGTTGAGACTTGCTTTGTGACCCAACATGTGGTCTATCTTAGAGAATGTTCCATGAGCACTTGAGAAAAAAGTGTATCCTGCTGTTGTTGGATGTAGTGTTCTATAAATGTCTGTCTTTCAGCACAATTTTATCTTCTATGGAAAACCTCAGTATTTGCACTTTAGGCCTTCACTTTATTGGATCAGGGCCACACACATAATTAAAGGTCATCTCTTTTACTTAATAACAGTTTTGTTTTTTGTTTTTTGTTTTTTTTTTTTGTAGATTTGAACAACTACTAAATACCTTCACAGCAAAATTTGTTCAAGTGTTTGGCTAAGCAACTTGGTTTTGGCCTAGCCAAAACAGTTGATAAAAATCAACACTAGGTGGGAGAGAAATGCCAGATGTGCATAATGAATGTTGCATAAGAAGAGAAAAAGCTAAGAGTAATGGCTTGAACCATACTATTTTTCAAGGAGATCTTTCCCTCATATTCTGGAGAGCCCAGAATGTCATGGAAAGCACCCTTGAAGACAATACTTGAATCATTTGAAGTTCACCAGAGGCTGCATTTTTGGTCAATATCTACGTTAAAATATCCTTCTCTATAGCCAAGATTCTGCATGTAAGTGTGAATGAAAGAATTCTGTAATGAAAAGGATAATCTGGTGCAACATACACTTCAAAGGCAAAGTGAAGATAATTATATAATTGGAAGTTTGGGCAACCAGGCCTCAACCAATAGAAATAGGACTACTGGGTCTTGAAACTCCTAGGGTGAGATACAGAGGGGCACACATCAAATGGTTTGCTTGATTTATAGAACAAAAAAGCACACAGTGGAGGATTTATTTGTAAATGAAATCCATCAGCATATTACAATAATTATATTCCAGGATCAGTTGGGATTTCCCAAGAATGCAGGACAGGTTCAATAGAAGAAAGTCAATCATTGTTGTGCACCACATTAAGACAGTGAAGGAAAAATCTCACATAATCTTTTAATTGACTCAGAAAATGCAACATTCTTGAAAAATAAACTCATAAAACTGGCCATAGAAGGGTTGATTCTCAACATAACTCCTATAAATGAAGAACTCACAGCTAAAATCATACTCAATAATGAAGGACCAAATTTGTTCCCCAAAATTCAAATCAGTAAAAAGAAAAGTTGCCAACTATAACATTGTTATACAACAGCATAATGACAATTTTAGCTAGATATACTAGCCAAGAAAATTTCCATCATCTGAATTATAAGGGAGGAATAAACATCTCTAATTGTAGATGACATGATCTTTTGTATAGAAATCCTCTAGAATTCACAATAAGCCTACTAGACATCATGAACTAATTTAGCATATTTTCAGGGTAGAAGATCAACACTCAAAAATCATTTGTGTTTCTATGCACAAAAATTAAACACCTTTAATTTTAAATTTTGAAAACTCAAAAATTAAATCATGAAATTCCATTTATAATAGTATGAATATATAAAAATAAAGTTAATCAAGAATGTAAATGACTTGCACACTGAAATCTGTAAGATATTTGTGAAAGATATGAAAGAAGACCTTAATAAAGTCAGAGATATTTTGTGCTCATAGTTTGGAAGAATAAATATTAAGGTGTCAATACTACCCAAAGTGATTTCCAGATTTAATACAATCTGAAGTGCACTTCAGTTGGAGTTATACTTCCCAATATATACAAAAATCAATCCAAATATGGACCAATGACCTTCAAATAAGGGATAAAATCAACAAAATACGAACAGGGGAAAATTAGGATGATGTATTATACTACATAATTGATTCTTAGATTTGAGTTCAAAGCATGAGGAAAAAAGAAATCAAATAGATTTTTGGGGTTTATCAAAATTAAAATTTTTGTAAAAGAAAATGACAAGAATACTAACATAAATGGAAATACATTTGGAAATCATATTCTTTATAAGTATTAATATCCAGAATGTATAAAATCAGAAGCCAACCACAAGAAAATCATTGAAATAAAAAATAGATGAAAGATCTTTGGTGTATTTTTTCTCCAAAGAAATAATATAAATGGCCAATAAGCATAGGAAAATTTGTTCAACTATATAAGCTATTAGTGAAATGCAAATCAAAAACACTATAAAATAGCACTGTTACTCTTCACACAAGAAATGTCACCATAATGTGATGGATATTTTTAATAAAAACCTGAATATTGTCCTCTCAATGGTGCATAGATATTATTAACCTTGTGCATTGATAGGTGGTTTGTTAAATGGTACAGTTATTCACAGTTTAGGAAATGACTTTGTGGTCCCTTGATAACTTAAGTCTAGAATCACCATATTGCTCTGCAATCTCATTTTTGGCTGTATACCAAAAATAATTGAAAACAGGGATTTTAACAGATAATTTTGCACCAATGCTAATGCACCATTAGTCACATTAGCTAATAGGTGGAAACATTTTAAGTGACAACATATTGTTATTGGGTAATTTTTGAATGATATACCTTCTGCTAGAATTAGAATACATAGGTCCCCATATTTTTAGTGGATTGGTCTCTGTTGCTAGTGATATTCTATGCAACCTTAACACATGTTCCACCTTTCTCTTATAGGAGACCAATCTGAGTGAATGACAGCTAACAGTCCACTTAATTCTGATTTCCAATTGGCCAGTGTCACATCCATTGTTAGTTGGCCTTCTCCACACACCCAGTCTATATGAACTCTGTTAACTATTACTAACATCCATGAAAGGACACACATTGTACACCAGCTTGGAATGGGTAGAACAGCTCAGATTGTAGCAAAGAATCCCCCTTAAGGAGCAAGGATAGCATGGGAGTCCTGCATAATTTTTTTTGGTTCACATCAGCCTCACCCATCTGTTGATATAATAGTCCTTTATTAATCTCAACTCAGATCCCCACTGTACTTTCTGGTTCAGGTTGCAATTCTGACTGATCAATCCTTCTCTCCTTACCCAGAACTTAGTTGGCTTTAATTCCCATCTTCCCAGGGATGCTTCAAAGGGGTTTTATCTACACAGGGCAAAAATATCCCTCCCCCTCAACTGACAATAGCAACTTGAGTCCCTAGAACATTTTATTCAACATATGACCTTATGCACAGCAGTACTTAGAAAAGGAAATGATGAAACATTTATTACAAAGTATTGGTTCCCTCACTGCCATATTTATTTGAAAACTGACATGCTAATTATAGCTGCTATATACAGCTTCACTCATTTACAAACCCAGTGTATTGACAGGAAATACAATATCTTAACTTTAAACATAGACTACATTAATGTGATGGATTATATCCTAAATCAGGGTAGTATTCACCACATTGGTATTATTCAAAATGCAAATTCAGTAACAGAACTATGATCCATAATGTACTACCTTCTAAACAATCATCTAAGTGGAATTTTTATAGTCCACCTGGATTAAACAACTATGATATATTGGAGAAACTCTGCCAATCAAATGTTCCATAATTTTTTAAACTTCCTATTACAATTGTGGTTTTTCTGATTTATACATACTAATAGAAAAAGGCTAGGGATTTGGGCTCCATGGTTTACCAATTCCTTGGAAGACTGCTTATCAACAGTTAAGGAAAAAAAGAATGAGGTCATTAAATCTAGCCCCAGGTTATGTCATACCAAAAAGTGCTTGAAAGATGTATATAATGTGCTGTTACTGTTATTTTATTATATTACAGTTTTTACTGTATCGCTATACACAAACATAAAATATATAAATATAATTATATAACACAGAAACAGGCTGATACATATATTGAAACACTGGGTCAAAATATCTAAATTCTAACATGGGTTTCCTGTGACTTTATTTTCTTGAAATATAGTAGTTTTTCTTTGATTCAGTGTTATTGAGATATATTCACATACCATACAATCATCTATGGTGTACAATCAACTGTTCACAGTACCATCATGTCGTTATGCATCCATCACCCTAATTTATTTTTGTACATTTTCCTTACACTACAAACAATAAGAATAAGAATAAAAAAATAAAAGGAAAATGAACACCAAAATCATCCCCCACCCCACATAATTTTTCATTTAGTTTTTGCACCCATTTTTCTACTCATTCTTCAATAAACTGGGCAAAGGGAGTGCAATCCACAAGGTTTTCACAATCATACTGTCACCACCTGTAAGCCACACTGTTATACAATTGTCTTCAAGAGTCAAGACTACTGGGTTGGAGTTTGATATTTTCAGGTATTTACTTCTACTAATTCCAATACATTACATTAAAACCAAAGAAGAGGAGGCGGGGCAAGATGGCAGACTGGTGAGCTGCTATAGCAGGTGATGTCTCCAGCTTTGGCTCCAGAGCAGGCAATGTTGCATCCTCTGGCGGTGGCATCAGAGTTGCCAACAGTTGTAGAGGTGGAACAGTGGTTCTTAGAGTAGCAGAAGCCCCATAGCCCCCAGTAGCTCCACCTCTGCATGTGAGCCTCCATCTCTAAAGCTGGCATGATGCCTGGTGACAGCAATGGAACTGGATCTGCAGGTGGCACTGCAGTGGTTTGCAACTCTGGGTCTGACATGGGAGCTGGAAGAGGAGGAAGATGCATCAACAGCACTGGCTCTCTGTTCTTTCCAGATGCAGAAATGACTGCACTGCATCTACAAGCAGCACTACCCAAGCATGCCACTTGCAAGAAGTCTTCCCAAATTGCAATCCCTCAGGTGAGTGACCTGAAGCTCCTCTTTTCTCTGGGTCTGAAGGCAAGTTCTGGAGTTTCCTCCTTGTGCTTCCCAGCCCATGCTTCTCCCCACCCACTCATGTGCCCTCAATTTCAGTGCTCCTCACCATCTGTCTTGGTCTCACTGATCTGTGAGGGCTCCAGCTCAGAAAGGAGAACATGGTCACACCTCTCCAGGGCAGACCCAGGCAAGGTGACCTGTGCAAAGGCAACCAGCTACTTGAGGCAGGGAAAGTCTGGAGGCTGGCAGAAATCCTCTGGGTATTCATCCAGCCATGTGAGCAGGAGGCAGGAGATGGTGCTTGGGTGAATGGGCCAGCAGCAGATTGAGAGGAATGGTCATTCCTGCCACACTGCCCTCTGATGTCCACCCTCACCAGGGCAGCGACTCTGGGTCAGACAAGTCAGACAGACTTCCCTGGGTCCCTGCCCACTGGGACAGAATCTTCATGAGGACAGGGAAAGTTTGTGTCTGCTCAGCCAATGGCACATGACTGCTAACAGTAGGAGTTCCATGAATCTCTGCCATGTGAGGGAACAGAGACTGACCTTCATGTCCCCCTGCCCTGGGCCCTCATGGCCCTGCAGTCTGGAGTTCATTCTGTGAAGCCATGCTTAATTCTCTGTGAGACATGTTAGGTTCTGTTTTCCCACATCACTTTCACCCAAAGGGCATGGGCACAGCCCACCCCAGCCTCCCAGCAGCCAGGCTTGCAGGTCTGAGTCTTGAGGCAGATTTGTGAGCTGCGTTCTGACCTCACCTTCTGATATAGGTCTGTGGCTGATGGGGTGTGGAAAGGCAAGAATCAGAACTGGGGTAGGGCTGGGATGGACACCCAGCACTAAGTTGTCCCCTGCACCCAGTGCCCCAGGAACCCTTCCATGGCTCTCTTTGACTGCTGTCATCCTGCAGGGAGCACCTGTGGCCTCTGATCTTCAGTGGGAATCATGAGAAGGTCCCAGGGTTCTGCCAAGTCACTCCTGCCAACAGACCCACACTCCCCATTCTGGGCTGTGAGGAATGAGCCCCTCTCTCCTCATACAGAGCTCACTCACTTTTTCAAGCATTCCAGGCCTCCCCCTTCCCTGTCTCCAAAAGTTCATTATCTCTATAGCTAGGGGGACAAGAGTTGTCACATTTCCTGGATACACCACCTGTTGATGATGTCTGGTGCTGCCCTCTGACCCACCTACAAGAAGGGAATCCCAGAAGCACTGGAACTTTTTCAGTTTGTTCCATGAAGCTGTCTAAGTGCCATAAAAGGTATCTGCACATAGCAGAGTCTTCATATATATTTGATGAATGAATGAGCCCCTAGTGGGCCTTTGGGCTCCTCTGTCAGCCCCCAACATTCCAATCCCAGGCTCTATCAAAGATGGGATCCATTTAGATGGGATCTCAAACCACCTTTTAATGGGAATATGGGCTTCCAAAGTTAATTTTGTGACATAGTTTCTTCAGGTGGAGGGGAAATTACCAAGTGTTGACAACACCTCTCCAGTGGCAATTCCTTCCACAGAGCCTGGCACATGGAAGCACTTTCCAATGTTCAGAGAATTTAGTCCTGATGGTGACCACAGGAGGCTCATCCTGCTACCACCCCTCTTTTCAGAGGTGGAAACTGAAGCTAAAGGCTGCAATGACCTTCCCAAGACATACATCTAGTGGGTGGCAGAGGTATTATTGGGTGCAGGAGTGGCAGGAGAACACCTTTTGGACCCCTGGTCCAGGACCTGTTCAACAGAGAGTAAGGCGCAGTTATTTACCAGGAGGATATTTGTGTAGGCTCAGTCACCCTCCTGGATGGCTGGCACCAGGAGCTCCATGAGCTTCTCCCAAGTACCCTCCTTGTCAGTATATTCTGGGCTGCTCTGTGCCCTCTTCATTGTTGACACATTTGCATGCTAGGATAGGGTAGAACTGGAGCAGGTGGTCAGTGGCTGCACTGGGAACCCAGGAGCAGTGGTGGGATTGGGGGGTATAGTTCTGCTTCTCCCAAGCCCTCCATATCTTAGGAGGGACAGGGGGGATTCCAGCAGAAAAATTCCTGACCAACAAAGTAGAAATGTGGTGAGGAAATAATGAAGTTATGAGATCCTTGCCATCACTCTGGTAGCTGAGTCAGCACATAAGCCCCCTACATCACTTCCTGGAAACAGCTTTATCCCCATGAATCCTCACAAACCACCCCTATTCTTGATATGAGGAATCCTCCAGGGGTGACTCAAGGTTCCACAGGTCAGAAGCCAGAACTATTCATGCTAGGGCCTCTTGATCTTCCTCCATAGTGTGGAAGGCAGGGTCTGCTCCAGATATGGAAGGAGAGGGTCTGCTCTGATCTCATTCCTTGCCACTTTGGAAGCTGTGTGCAGAGAAGACAGAGATCATGAGAACACCAGTGGTTTCCAAGCAACACCCTGATTTGTCTGTCTTTTGCCTTACGGGAGTTCTGAGAAAATGCAGCCATAATGATCCCAGCTCAGCAAACAAGCAAATGCCTGGAGTATCCAGGTGGTAGAAAGACCCCCTCAGATCTGAGGGCCTGAACAGGAGCCTCAGAGAAGAGCAAATCAAAATGGCTGGATGACATCTAGATGGCACTTGACTTCTCATGGTGTGGGTGCAAATCAAATCACCAAAGTGATTCCATTTGTCTTCCTGAACCACTGCCACTCAACTGCCACAGCCTTTTGGAAGTTTGGGGGCTTTAACTATTGAATATTCCTCTGCTTGTGTGTGACCCAGCAATCCCATTCTGTGGATTCTCTTCTGAGAGGCAGGAAGGGAAAGGAGTTCATTAGAACACACGGAGGATCTTCCCTGCAGCACTGCTGAAACAGCCCCAGAAAGGAAGCTCTTCATCACCTGAGAGCAGTGTGAGGCTGAACCACTATCTAGGCAGCCTCCCTCTTGGAATAGGTGGGAGGTGAATCAGGCCACATTTCCTGGCCTGGAAGTTCAAGAGGATGAGTTATATGAGTGTGCAATTTGCACTGAACTGATGGGCTAGAGTGAGCCCCTTTCCTTTTGAGTCAGAAACCACTCTCGAGTTGTGAAGAACTGTAAAGGTTAGAAAAGGGGTAGAAGAACAGTCCAGCCAACTGCTTCAGGGGACAGCTCAGATTTGGCATGAAAATAAAAAGAGAATCAAAATGCAAAGGAGCTCATGGCTTAACCTGAAGTGAAAACAATATGGTCATCCCTTCTCAGATAATACTATAAATGTATGAAAAATTAATTTCTACCTGGCCAAGACAAGGAATGTTTAGATTGGTGGGATGGGTGAGGGATGGCAGCCCATTTACCTATGGCAGGATGACCGGGCCAATCAGTTGTCAAAGCCATGGTAGGGTGCCTGGGAAGACAACAGGGTGGGATCCATGCCATCTGGCCCACCCCATTTGCCTCAAGACCTTGAAGTGGAGACCATACTACACCTGCTCTCACCTGCACGCTGTTCTGGCCCAGGTCACAGCCAAGACACAGGGCTCAGCAGCCACACAGGAGGTGTCAGGAGGTTGCCTGGCATGTCTGCAGGGGAATCACCCCATGCTATCTCTGTGACCCAGATCAGGCACACATGGGTATCTACTCACACCTCCAGCCCACTTGGAGTGGAGATGACAACTTTTGGGTCCAGGATTAACATGTTGAATGACAGTTGCCTCACCATCACCCCTTGCTTTCCCACCAGCTACCCATGTCCTGAGGTGTGAAGATAAAGGGCACAACAGGTCTCCAAGCCCTGCTACAGATGGTCCCATTCCTCATGCATCTAGCACACTATAAGGAGAAGGGCTATGGGGCTGCCCAGGTAGGTTCACATTGTTGCATTTTCTGAATTGTCTGAGCTTTGGCCACCTTCACTTGCTTTTGGGAACCTCCAGGCCAATGGACAGCATCCTTGTGGTGGGGGCTTGAGCCAACATCTACATTGTTGGATAAAGGTCTCATTCCTAGGTTTCCTGAGGCCAGATTCTCAAGATCTATGAACACAACGGGAGAACATGTTCATCTCTCAAGTGTCTCTGGCTAAATGAGTTGGGTAAGGGGCTGTCTGGAATATTTATGCCTGGTTACCAGGGTTTCAAGTTCTGTTGAACTCCGTCTCCAAGGAAGTGAGGTTACCCTCCTGGGTCCACTTTACTGAAGACTCTCAACAGACAGAACCTCCATGAAGGCCCCTCAGGACTCCTGACTGCACATCCTCTTCAATCATGTCATCCTGTTAACTGGACAAGGTTTCCACAGCACATACCTCTGCACAGCTCCCTGGGAAGTGCTGGGTGCCACAGGGCCTGGGACATGAGGAGACAGAGCTTGATTCACATCTGGCTAATCCTTCTTACCAGTTTTGAGATCATGTTGTAGTCACTGTTACTTCATCCCAGCATCTCCCCAGTTTACCCATCTACACAATGGGGATCATTCTACCGTCTACATACTGGGTTTTTAAGTGTATGTGAAATATTAATGTAGAAATGATGGGCTTGTGTCAGAGTAGCTAACATACAAAAAAAGATGGAAGAATTATAAGGCGGGGTATGCAAAACCATGTAATACTGCACACAACAGTACTACATGCTGACTGTCTGATCCAGTGAAAGCCAATTTCCACCTTGGTCTCATTTCTGGGTTGGCACCATGACAGGGTTGAAATTAAATGGAATTCAAATATGGTTGCTGTCTGACATGAAACCATCCAATGGCTTCCAATTAAAATTAGAATCAGACCCAGGTGGCTCAAATGGTCCAATGTAATGGACAGCTTAGTTGAAACTGACAACAAAGTCCAAGCTCTGTAGAACTTTGCATAACTCTGCAAAGTCCAGAGGAGTTATGCTCTGGGCACAGCCTTGAAGAAAAACAAAACAGGGATGCGTGGGTGAGGGGAAGAGCAATGCAGGTTGGGGAGGGGTTGGCTTTGAAACTGGCAAAGCATTGGACTGTTTCCAGGGTTAAGAAGTTTCCACTGAGGCTGAAATATGGGGCAAAGGGAGAATGCTAGTGAGAAAAACTCAAAAAATATCATGTGGAGGAGTCAGGACACTTCACACCAGGGGTGAAGTTGATCAAGGGGACATGGTCCTGGCTGTCCAACAACAGCCTCAGGTACTCAGAGCTAGAGGAAGTTTAGTGGGCATATACCCACCCTACCCCAGCCCAGATCCCTGAGCATCACCCATGGGTGAGGAGGCCTGCCACAATATCTTCCTTTGCACAGTGCATATGCAATGGCAGACATATGCCTCCTCCCAGGGTGGAAAGACTAGCTGGAAGGCCCAGAGTGAGTACTGATAAAACTGTTTGTAAAAGAGATGGAAATAGGGACTGCGGAAGGGAGGCGGCGGGCGAAGCGCACGTCGAGCGGGGGAGCGGCGCTGCCTGTGGAGATCCGCGGAGGCCGACAGGATTCGTTGGCTGCCATGCCCGCTACCGTGCACTGGAAGCTTTGAACAACCATCAAAAACAAGAAGAAGAGAGGGCGGGGCAAGATGGCAGACTGGTGAGCTGTAAGTTTTAGTTACTCCTCCAGGAAAGTAGGTAAAAAGCCAGGAACTGCGTGGACTGGACACCACAGAGCAATCTGTCTTCGGGCATACTTCATACAACACTCATGAAAACGTGGAACTGCTGAGATCAGCGAAATCTGTGTTTTTGCGGCCAGGGGACCCGCGCCCCTCCCTGCCAGGCTCACTCCCGTGGGAGGAGGGGCTGCCAGCTCCGGGAAGGAGAAGGGAGAACTGCAGTGGCTGCTCTTATCAGAAACTCATTCTACTGATCCAGACTCCAACCATAGATAGACTGAGACCAGACACCAGAGAATCTGAGAGCAGCCAGCCCAGCAGAGAGGAGACAGGCATAGAAAAAAAAAAAATAACACGAAAAACTCCAAAATAAAAGCAGAGGATTTTTGGAGTTCTGGTGAACACAGAAAGGGGAAGGGCGGAGCTCAGGCCTTGAGGTGCATATGCAAATCCCAAAGAAAAGCTGATCTCTCTGCCCTGTGGACCTTTCCTTAATGGCCCTGGTTGCTTTGTCTATTAGCATTTCAATAACCTATCAGATCTCTGAGGAGGGCCCTTTTTTTTTTTTTTTTTTTTTTTTAAATCCTTTTTTCTTCTTCTAAAACAATTACTCTAAGAAGCCCAATACAGAAAGCTTCAAAGAATTGCAATTTAGGCACGTCAGGCCAAGAGCAGAACTAAGAGAGCTCTGAGACAAAAGGCAATAATCCAGTGGCTGAGAAAATTCACTAAACACCACAACTTCCCAAGAAAAGGGGGGTGTCCGCTCACAGCCACCATCCTGGTGGACAGGAAACATTCCTGCCCATCGCCAGCCCCATAGCCCAGAGCTGCCCCAGACAACCCAGTGTGACGGAAGTGCTTCAAATAACAGGCACACACCACAAAACTGGGCGTGGACATTAGCCTTCCCTGCAACCTCAGCTGAATGTCCCAGAGCTGGGAAGGTGGAGCAGTGTGAATTAACAAAGCCCCATTCAGCCATCATTTGAGCAGACTGGGAGCCTCCCTACACAGCCCAGCAGCCCAGAACTGCCCTGGGGGAACGGCACTCACCTGTGACATAGCACAGTCATCCCTCAACAGAGGACCCGGGGTGCACAGCCTGGAAGAGGGGCCCACTTGCAAGTCTCAGGAGCCATACGCCAATACCAAGGACTTGTGGGTCAGTGGCAGAGACAAACTCTGGCAGGACTGAACTGAAGGATTAGACTATTGCAGCAGCTTTAAAACTCTAGGATCATCAGGGAGATTTGATTGTTAGGGCCACCCCCCCCTCCCCGACTGCCCAGAAACACGCCCCACATACAGGGCAGGAAACACCAACTACACACACAAGCTTGGTACACCAATTAGGCCCCACAAGACTCACTCCCCCACTCACCAAAAAGGCTAAGCAGGGGAGAACTGGCTTGTGGAGAACAGGTGGCTCGTGGACGCCACCTGCTGGTTAGTTAGAGAAAGTGTACTACACGAAGCTGTAGATCTGATAAATTAGAGATAAGGACTTCAATAGGTCTACAAACCCTAAAAGAACCCTATCAAGTTCAGCAAATGCCACGAGGCCAAAAACAACAGAAAATTATAAAGCATATGAAAAAACCAGACGATATGGATAACCCAAGCCCAAGCACCCAAATCAAAAGACCAGAAGAGACACAGCACCTAGAGCAGCTACTCAAAGAACTAAAGATGAACAATGAGACCATAGTACGGGATATGAAGGAAATCAAGAAGACCCTAGAAGAGCATAAAGAAGACATTGCAAGACTAAATAAAAAAATGGATGACCTTATGGAAATTAAAGAAACTGTTGACCAAATTAAAAAGATTCTGGACACTCATAGTACAAGACTAGAGGAAGTTGAACAACGAATCAGTGACCTGGAAGATGACAGAATGGAAAATGAAAGCATAAAAGAAAGAATGGGGAAAAAAATTGAAAAAATCGAAATGGACCTCAGGGATATGATAGATAATATGAAACGTCCAAATATAAGACTCATTGGTGTCCCAGAAGGGGAAGAAAAGGGTAAAGGTCTAGGAAGAGTATTCAAAGAAATTGTTGGGGAAAACTTCCCAAATCTTCTAAACAACATAAATACACAAAACATAAATGCTCAGCGAACTCCAAATAGAATAAATCCAAATAAACCCACTCCGAGACATATACTGATCACACTGTCAAACACAGAAGAGAAGGAGCAAGTTCTGAAAGCAGCAAGAGAAAAGCAATTCACCACATACAAAGGAAACAGCATAAGACTAAGTAGTGACTACTCAGCAGCCACCATGGAGGCGAGAAGGCAGTGGCACGATATATTTAAAATTCTGAGTGAGAAAAATTTCCAGCCAAGAATACTTTATCCAGCAAAGCTCTCCTTCAAATTGGAGGGAGAGCTTAAATTTTTCACAGACAAAGAAATGCTGAGAGAATTTGCTAACAAGAGACCTGCCCTACTGGAGATACTAAAGGGAGCCCTACAGACAGAGAAACAAAGACAGGACAGAGAGACTTGGAGAAAGGTTCAGTACTAAAGAGATTCGGTATGGGTACAATAAAGGATATTAATAGAGAGAGGGAAAAATATGGCAATCATAAACCAAAGGATAAGATGGCCGATTCAAGAAATGCCTTCACGGTTTTAACGTTGAATGTAAATGGATTAAACTCTCCAATTAAAAGATATAGATTCGCAGAATGGATCAAAAAAAATGAACCATCAATATGTTGCATACAAGAGACTCTTCTTAGACACAGGGACACAAAGAAACTGAAAGTGAAAGGATGGAAAAAAATATTTCATGCAAGCTACAGCCAAAAGAAAGCAGGTGTAGCAATATTAATCTCAGATAAAATAGACTTCAAATGCAGGGATGTTTTGAGAGACAAAGAAGGCCACTACATACTAATAAAAGGGCCAATTCAGCAAGAAGAAATAACAATCGTAAATGTCTATGCACCCAATCAAGGTGCCACAAAATACATGAGAGAAACACTGGAAAAACTAAAGGAAGCAATTGATGTTTCCACAATAATTGTGGGAGACTTCAACACATCACTCTCTCCTATAGATAGATCAAACAGACAGAAGACCAATAAAGAAATTGAAAACCTAAACAATCTGATAAATGAATTAGATTTAACAGACATATACAGGACATTACATCCCAAACCACCAGGATACACATACTTTTCTAGTGCTCATGGAACTTTCTCCAGAATAGATCATATGCTGGGACATAAAACAAGCCTCAATAAATTTAAAAAGATTGAAATTATTCAAAGCACATTCTCTGACCACAATGGAATACAATTAGAAGTCAATAACCATCAGAGACTTAGAAAATTCACAAATACCTGGAGGTTAAACAACACACTCCTAAACAATCAGTGGGTTAAGAAGAACTAGCAAGAGAAATTGCTAAATATATAGAGACGAATGAAAATGAGAACACAACATACCAAAACCTATGGGATGCAGCAAAAGCAGTGCTCAGGGGGAAATTTATAGCACTAAACGCATATATTAAAAAGGAAGAAAGAGCCAAAATCAAAGAACTAATGGATCAACTGAAGAAGCTAGAAAATGAACAGCAAACCAATCCTAAACCAAGTACAAGAAAAGAAATAACAAGGATTAAAGCAGAAATAAATGACATAGAGAACAAAAAAACAATAGAGAGGATAAATATCACCAAAAGTTGGTTCTTTGAGAAGATCAACAAGATTGACAAGCCCCTAGCTAGACTGACAAAATCAAAAAGAGAGAAGACCCATATAAACAAAATAATGAATGAAAAAGGTGACATAACAGCAGATCCTGAAGAAATTAAAAAAATTATAAGAGGATATTATGAACAACTGTATGGCAACAAACTGGATAATGTAGAAGAAATGGACAATTTCCTGGAAACATATGAACAACCTAGACTGACCAGAGAAGAAATAGAAGACCTCAACCAACCCATCACAAGCAAAGAGATCCAATCAGTCATCAAAAATCTTCCCACAAATAAATGCCCAGGGCCAGATGGCTTCACAGGGGAATTCTATCAAACTTTCCAGAAAGAACTAACACCAATCTTACTCAAACTCTTTCAAAACATTGAAAAAAATGGAACACTACCTAACTCATTTTATGAAGCTAACATCAATCTAATACCAAAACCAGGCAAAGATGCTACAAAAAAGGAAAACTACCGGCCAATCTCCCTAATGAATATAGATGCAAAAATCCTCAACAAAATACTTGCAAATCGAATCCAAAGACACATTAAAAAAATCATACACCATGACCAAGTGGGGTTCATTCCAGGCATGCAAGGATGGTTCAACATAAGAAAAACAATCAATGTATTACAACACATTAAAAACTCGAAAGGGAAAAATCAATTGATCATCTCAATAGATGCTGAAAAAGCATTTGACAAAATCCAACATCCCTTTTTGATAAAAACACTTCAAAAGGTAGGAATTGAAGGAAACTTCCTCAACATGATAAAGAGCATATATGAAAAACCCACAGCCAGCATAGTACTCAATGGTGAGAGACTGAAAGCCTTCCCTCTAAGATCAGGAACAAGACAAGGATGCCCGCTGTCACCACTGTTATTCAACATTGTGCTGGAAGTGCTAGCCAGGGCAATCCGGCAAGACAAAGAAATAAAAGGAATCCAAATTGGAAAAAAAGAAGTAAAACTGTCATTGTTTGCAGATGATATGATCTTATATCTAGAAAACCCTGAGAAATCGACGATACAGCTACTAGAGCTAATAAACAAATTTAGCAAAGTAGCGGGATACAAGGTTAATGCACATAAGTCAGTAATGTTTCTATATGCTTGAAATGAACAAACTGAAGAGACACTCAAGAAAAAGATACCATTTTCAATAGCCACTAAAAAAATCAAGTACCTAGGAATAAACTTAACCAAAGATGTAAAAGACCTATACAAAGAAAACTACATAACTCTACCAAAAGAAATAGAAGGGGACCTTAAAAGATGGAAAAATATTCCATGTTCATGGATAGGAAGACTAAATGTCATTAAGATGTCAATTCTACCCAAACTCATCTACAGATTCAATGCAATCCCAATCAAAATTCCAACAACCTACTTTGCAGACTTGGAAAAGCTAGTTATCAAATTTATTTGGAAAGGGAAGATGCCTCGAATTGCTAAAGACACTCTAAAAAAGAAAAACGAAGTGGGAGGACTTACACTCCCTGACTTTGAAGCTTATTATAAAGCCACAGTTGCCAAAACAGCATGGTACTGGCACAAAGATAGACATATAGATCAATGGAATCGAATTGACAATTCGGAGATAGACCCTCAGATCTATGGCCGACTGATCTTTGATAAGGCCCCCAAAGTCACTGAACTGAGTCATAATGGTCTTTTCAACAAATGGGGCTGGGAGAGTTGGATATCCATATCCAAAAGAATGAAAGAGGACCCCTACCTCACCCCCTACACAAAAATTAACTCAAAATGGACCAAAGATCTCAATATAAAAGAAAGTACCATAAAACTCCTAGAAGATAATGTAGGAAAACATCTTCAAGACCTTGTATTAGGCGGCCACTTCCTAGACTTTACACCCAAAGCACAAGCAACAAAAGAGAAAATAGATAAATGGGAACTCCTCAAGCTTAGAAGTTTCTGCACCTCAAAGGAATTTCTCAAAAAGGTAAAGAGGCAGCCAACTCAATGGGAAAAAATTTTTGGAAACCATGTATCTGACAAAAGACTGATATCTTGCATATATAAAGAAATCCTACAACTCAATGACAATAGTACAGTTGGCCCAATTATAAAATGGGCCAAAGATATGAAAAGACAGTTCTCTGAAGAGGAAATACAAATGGCCAAGAAACACATGAAAAAATGTTCAGCTTCGCTAGCTATTAGAGAGATGCAAATTAAGACCACAATGAGATACCATCTAACACCGGTTAGAATGGCTGCCATTAAACAAACAGGAAACTACAAATGCTGGAGGGGATGTGGAGAAATTGGAACTCTTATTCATTGTTGGTGGGACTGTATAATGGTTCAGCCACTCTGGAAGTCAGTCTGGCAGTGCCTTAGAAAACTAGATATAGAATTACCATTCGATCCAGTGATTGCACTTCTCGGTATATACCCGGAAGATCGGAAAGCAGTGACACGAACAGATATCTGCACGCCAATGTTCATAGCAGCATTATTCACAATTGCCAAGAGATGGAAACAACCCAAATGTCCTTCAACAGATGAGTGGATAAATAAAATGTGGTATATACACACGATGGAATACTACGCGGCAGTAAGAAGGAACGATCTCATGAAACATATGACAACATGGATGAACCTTGAAGACATAATGCTGAGTGAAATAAGCCAGGCACAAAAAGACAAATATTATATGCTACCACTAATGTGAACTTTGAAAAATGTAAAACAAATGGTTTATAATGTAGAATGTAGGGGAACTAGCAATAGAGAGCAATTAAGGAAGGGGGAACAATAATCCAAGAAGAACAGATAAGCTATTTAACGTTCTGGGGATGCCCAGGAATGACTATGGTCTGTTAATTTCTGATGGATATAGTAGGAGCAAGTTCACAGAAATGTTGCTATATTAGGTAACTTTCTTGGGGTAAAGTAGGAACATGTTGGAAGTTAAGCAGTTATCTTAGGTTAGTTGTCTTTTTCTTACTCCCTTGTTATGGTCTCTTTGAAATGTTCTTTTATTGTATGTATGTTTTCTTTTTAACTTTTTTTTCATACAGTTGATTTAAAAAAAGAAGGGAAAGTTAAAAAAAAAAAAAGAAAAACAAGGAAAAAAAAGATGCAGTGCCCCCTTGAGGAGCCTGTGGAGAATGCAGGGGTATTCGCCTACCCCACCTCCATGGTTGCTAACATGACCACAGACATAGGGGACTGGTGGTTTGATGGGTTGAGCCCTCTACCACAGGTTTTACCCTTGGGAAGACGGTTGCTGCAAAGGAGAGGCTAGGCCTCCCTATGGTTGTGCCTAAGAGCCTCCTCCCAAATGCCTCTTTGTTGCTCAGATGTGGCCCTGTCTCTCTGGCTAAGCCAACTTGAAAGGTGAAATCACTGCCCTCCCCACTACGTGGGATCAGACATTCAGGGGAGTGAATCTCCCTGGCAACGTGGAATATGACTTCCGGGGAGGAATGTAGACCTGGCATCGTGGGACAGAGAACATCTTCTTGACCAAAAGGGGGATGTGAAAGGAAATGAAATAAGCTTCAGTGGCAGAGAGATTCTAAAAGGAGCCGAGAGCTCACTCTGGTGGGCACTCTCACGCACAATATAGACAACCCTTTTTAGGTTCTGAAGAATTGGAATAGCTAGCAGTAAATACCTGCAACTATCAAACTACAACCCAGAACCCTTGAATCTTGAAGACGATTGTATAAAAATGTAGCTTATGAGGGGTGACAATGTGATTGGGAAAGCCACATGGATCACACTCCCCTTTGTCCAGTGTATGGATGGATGAGTAGAAAAATGGGGGGGGGGGGCAACCAGTGTTCTTTTTTACTTTAATTGCTCTTTTTCACTTTAATTTTTACTCTTAATATTTTTGTGTGTGTGGGAGTAAAAATGTTCAAAAATTAATTTTGGTGATGAACACACAACTATATAATGGTACTGTGAACAACTGAATGTATGCTTTGTATGATTGCATGGTATATGAATATATCTCAATAAAATTGAATTAAAAAACAATAAAGGAAGCGTAATACAATGTTTCTGTTAAAAAAAAAAAAAAATCCCAACAAAGAAAACCAAATGGCTTCGCGGGTGAATTTTACCAAGTATTCAAAAAAGAACTAATAACAATCCCACTCAAACTCTTCCAAAAACTGAAGAGGGAACGTTACCTACCTCATTACATGAAGCCAACATCTCCCTAAAACCAAAGCCTAATAAAGACAGTAAAAGAAAAGTACAGACCCAAATCTCTAATCACTACAGATGCAAAAATCCACAATAAAATACTTGCAAATTGAATCCAACAGCACATTAAAAGAATAATACACCATGATCAAGTGGGTTTTATCCCAGGTATGTATGGGTGGTTCATCACAGGAAAATCAATTAATGTAATACATCACATTAACAAATCAAAGCAGAAAAAACACATGATCATCTCGACTGACGCAGAAAAGGCACTTGACAAAATCCAGTATCCTTTCTTGATAAAAACCCTTCAAAAGATAGGCATCAAAGGAAAACAACATGATAAAGGGCACAGGTGAAAAACTCACAGCTAACACTGTATTCAAGTCAGAGACTGAAAGACAAGGATGCCCACAGTCACCAGTCAACACTGTGCTAGAGGTTCCAGCTAGAACAAGTAGGCAAGAAAAAGACACAAAAGGCATCCAAACAGGAAAGGAGGAAAACTTTCACTATTTGCAGACGAATGACCCTTTATCTAGAACTTCCCAAAATAACTACAACAAAGCCACTAGAGTTAATAAACAAGCAAAGCAAAAATGCTCAGAAAAAAGACCACCACGCAAAAATCCCTTGCGTTTCTATACAATGGTAATGAGTTATCTGAGGAGGTAATCAAGAAAAAAAATCCATTTACAAATGCAACTAAAAGAATCAAATATCTAGGAATAAACTTAATGAAGGATGTAAAGGATCTTTTCACAAAAAACTACAAATATTACTAAAAGAGATCAGTGATAGGTGGTGATTTCTTAGACCTTACACCTGAAGCCCAAGCAATGAAAGAAAAAAACTATATACATATATAAACGGGGCCTCCTCAAAACGGAATACTTCTGTGCTTAAATGGACTTTGTCAAAAGGGTGAAAAGGTGGCCTGTTCAATGGGAGAAGGTATTTGGGTACCACAAAACCTGGTAGGGGTTTGATTATCCATGACATATAAAGAAATCCTACAACTCAAGAATAAAAACAACCCAATTTAAAATGGGCAAATCCTTGAGGAGCTGGTGGAGAATGCAGGGGTGTTGGGCTTCCCCACCTCGATCGCTGCTGATGTGCTCACTGACATAGGGGACTGGTGGTTTGATGGGCTGAGCCCTCTACCACAGGACTTGCCCTTGGGAAGACTGTTGCTGCAAAGGAGAGGCTAGGCCTCCATACAATTGTGCCTAAGAGCCTCCTCCTGAATGCCTCTTTGTTGCTCAGATGTGGTCCTCTCTCTCTAGCTAAGCCAACTTGAAAGGTGAAATCACTGCCCTCCTCCCTATGTGGGATCTGACACCCAGGGGAGTGAATCCCCTTGGCAACATGGAATATGACTCCCAGAGAGGAATCTAGATCTGGCATCATGGGATGGAGAAATCTTGACCAAAAGGGGGATGCGAAAGGAAATGAAATAAGTTTCAGTGGCTGAGAGATTCCAAAAGGAGCCGAGAGGTCCCTCTGGTGGGCACTCTTATGCACAATATAAACAACCCTTTTTAGGTTCTAATGAATTAGAATAGCTAGCAGTAAATACCTGCAACTATCAAACTACAACCCAGAACCCAGGAATCTTGAAGACGATTGTATAACAATGTAGTTTATGAGGGATGACAATCCGATTGGGAAAACCATATGGACCACGCTCCCCTCTGTCCAGTATATGGATGAATGAGCAGAAAAATGGGGGCAAAAAAAAAAAGGCACCCACTGTTCTATTTTACCTTAATTGTTCTTTTTCACTTTAATTTTTATTCTTATTATTTTTGTGTGTGTGGTAGTGAAAATGTTCAAAAATTAATTTTGGTGATAAACGCACAACTATATAATGGTACTGTGAACAACTGAATGTACACTTTGTATGACTGCGTGGTATGGGAATAGATCTCAATAAAAATGAATTAAAAAAATAAATAAAATGGGCCAAAGACTTGGATAAACATTTTTCCAAAGAGGAAATAGAAATGGCTAAAAAGCACATGAAAAAATGCTCAGCTTTACTAGCTATTAGGGAAATGCAAATCAAAACCACAATGAGATATTCCACACCTACCAGAATGGACATTATTAAACAAACAGAAAACTACAAGTTTTGGAGATGATGTGGAGAAACAGGAACACTTATTCACTGCCAGTGGGAACGTAAAATGGTGCAGCAGGTATGGAAGATGGTTTGTGGGTTCATCAGGAAGCTAGGAAAAGAAATGCCATATGATCTAAGAATTACTAGCTATGTACCCAGAATAATTGACAGCAGGGTCACAAACAGACATTTGCACACCAAAGTTCATAGAAGCAATTATTCACAATTGTCAAAAGATGGAAACAACCCAAGGGTCCATCAAATGATGAATCGATATACAAAATGTGGTATAAACATGCTGAAATACTATTTGGCAATCAGAAGGAATGAAATCCTGAAGCATGTAACAACATGAATGAACTCTGAGAACAATATGTTGAGTAAAATAAGTCAGACACAAAATGATAAATATTATATTTATCATTACTAATTATTATAAGTAAACCCTTAGTGATAAAATCTAGAATGTAAGTTACCTGGAAATAGAACGAGGGTAGAGAATCAGGAGTGGTTGCTCAATGTGTGCAAACTGTGGAAGACAGTTTGGTAGTTCCTCAGAAAGTTAAGTATAGAATTACATTACCCAGCAATCCCACTTCTAGATACCAACCCAAAGGAATTTAAAGCAGGTATTAAACAGATATTTGGACACCAATGTTACGAGTGGCATTATTCACAACTGCTAAAAGATGGAAGTAACCCAAGTGCCCACCAACCGGTGGATAAACAAATGCAGTATATACACACAATGGAATGTTGCTCAATCATAGAATGGAATGAAATTCTGATAGATGTGACAACATGGGTGAACCTTAAAGACATCATGCTGAGTGAAATAAGCCCAACATTAAAGGACAAAAATTGCATGATCTCACTAATATGAAATAATTAGAATAAGCAAACTCATAAGAGACAAAATCTAGAATATAGGCTATCAGGGTCCATGGTGGGGGTAGGGAATGGGGAGTTACGGTTTAAATTGTACAGAGTTTCTATTTGGGCTGATAGTATAGTTTGGGGAAAGGATGGTGGGGATGGTAGCAAAGCACTGTGGATGTAATTAACAGCACTGAATTATATAATGAATGTGCTTAAAGGGGGAAGTTTTAGTATGTATATATGTTACTAGAATAAAAATTTAAAAAAACAAACAACACAAACAGTGAGCCCTATTGTAAATAATGATATATACCTAATAGTACAATTAGGAAAATGTTCTTCCATGAATTGTAACAAATCTTCACACTAATGCAAGATGATAATAATAGGGTGGTATATGTGCAGTCTGTATTTTATGCATGATTTTTCTGTAAACCTACAACTTCTCTAATGAAACAAAACTGGAGTGCAATGGGGCAGTGTCTTGATAAATGTGGATCTGATTGTGGCCATGAACTATACATGTTTGCAAAACCATCACTAGGGCGAGACACATGAAACACTCACCTCAGGCACACAAATTAAGGGGGGGGGACAAAAAACGAGTAATCAAAGAAAAATAATATTTTAATGCAATATTTTTTAAAAAACTAAATTAATGCAAAAAATCTACACTGAACTAAATACCAAAATTTAAAATAATGACAGTATGTTAATAAAAAATTTGCCCAAGAAAGCATTCAGGACAATCAAAAGAGAAGGGACAAATAGAAAATGCATTAAATGAAGGCAGATTACAATGCAATATAAATACTCCATGTAAACAATCAATACTGTGAATTGGATTTAAAAAGAAAATAAAACACATGGTCTACAAGAAACTCATCTAAAACATTCCCTGGGATTGTTAGTAAGGCGGAACATATACATAATGTATACACTACAAAGAGTAGATCTTTTGTACTACGTCAGTATCAATCAAAAGAAACAAGGACAAAATACTTGAAAATGAGTGCTCCTTCCTAATGATAAAACAGTTTAAATTTCCAGGAAAATAAAGCAATTTAAAACTCAAACATGCCCAATATCGTTACTTCTGAAAAGTGACAGAAATACAATATATAATAAAAAATAAAAACAAATTTGAATTGAAGAGTTTGTACAACTCTTTCAGCAACTTATAGAATGAACAGAGAAAATATCAGGGAAGATAGAGATTATTTTATCATCATGAATAATCAATTTCACTCAATGCACAACATACATGACAAGAGTAAAATATATATATATTTTTTCCATGAACTTAAGAGGTGGTAGAGGTGAGGGGCAAAATGAGATGGCTTAGGGGTAGGCATTCTGACAGAGATGATGGCAGCTTTGACCAGCTAATAAACGTGAAGGCAAAGAAGTTGGGTTCTGAAGATGAAGTACAATTTACAAATGTAAAGGGTGGAGCTATGCTGGAACTAAGGTAACCATCACAAGAACAAGTCAATGGTTAGTTCTGAGTTGACCCAATTCCGTCATTAACATTAAGAGGTTGCCTTTGTGATTATGAGACTCTAAAGTTGAAAAAAATGGGTAAAGGGGGTACAAGTGACAAGGTTTTTATAATCACAAGGGCACAAGAAAACGGCTATACAATCATCAGCAATCACAGCAGCTGGATTACAGTTCAGAGATTTCAGGTATTTCCCTCTGTCTACTCTAATATACCAGAGAGCAAAAAAGGAACATCTATATTATGATGCAGTAATTATAATTATTCCCTAAATCCTAACTTCTCGGTTACAATGGAACTTTCCCCAGGTTAGATCACATGTAACCCTATAACATATGGAAAAACACTGAAATCATAAATATCGCCTTTGACCAAAAGGAATGGAACCTTAAGTTAGTAGCAGAAGGGCAACTGGAAAATCACAAATCTGTGGAAATTAAACAACACAATCTCAACCAATGGCTTACAGAATGAATCACAAGGGAATTTAGAAGTAACATTGAGACAAACAGAGACAAATATACAACATATCAATACTTACAGGATGAAATGAAAACATAGTTCATAGAAAAAATTCATAGTGATAAACATCTATGTTAAAAAAGGACTACCATCTCAAAAAACATAATTTTACAAATGAAGGAACTACAAAATGAATCGCAAACTAAATTGCACACCTACATATTAGACAACTTAGACAAATTCCTAAAAACACACCAAGCCTTCTTTATAACATTTACTCTTAAAAATTTATGGTTCTTAAACAAATATTTCAGTATGTATTTAATAGCAGGTATATTAGGTAACAATGTATTATATTACCATCATGGAACTCATATTTTTCATGTTATCCTTCATCTAGCTAGTCTAGCTATTCTGCAACATTCTAGAGGCAAGAGATGATCAATTTGAGTTAGAGCTGTGCCAGGGAGTAGGATTATATTGGCAAATCAAATGATCAATCACCTGCCTTTGGAGTTTAAGTTTAGTTTAGAAGAGATAATTTAGAGTAAAATGACAAGATTAACTTGCATATATAACACCAAAGGACTTCACTTGTGGAGATGCAAAAACCTTTCTGAAAGAACAGGTATGTTACCTAAACCCTAAGGATTTGGTTGGGCTAAGTCTTAGAAAATGTGCTTGGGATAAGAAGTAGCTTGAAGGACACAGGTATAAAATTCCAGGGACAACAGAGAGCCGGCTCTTCCCAGAAAGTGAGAGCAGAATGCACCGCAGGCAAATGGGGTGGACTGAACCAGAAAGAGCAGCAGAAAGGAGCACTCACAGTCCAAAGGCCACTCTTTCTGAGTCCTAGGGTCCTAGCTCTAAGGCCAGTGGGAATTCACCTCCAAAGTTAATGCAGGATGGTGACAGGATGAGATTTCTGCATCAGAGAGCCCTTTAGGTGCAGAAGTCTTTGACGTAGGGATTAGTGAATAGAACCAGAGAAAATATGGAAAAAGTCTAAAGCTTTAAATTTGAAAATAGAGAAAAATGAAAAGTAAAGGATTTGAAAAATGGTTCATTATCAGATGAAAATATTAATTATTATGGGAAAGAGGCATATAAAAATTGAGATTGTAGAAGAGCTAATTTTGTCTTTCAAATGGAGACATGCAAGATTAAACTAAGTGCTTTCAGATTTGGTATTTTTAACAGCAGAAATTTAGTTTTAATGAATACATCTGATTTACAAAAAGCAGCCATTGACTTTACTATACTAACAAAGTCCTCCAGAAATTTTATCCTAAAAAGTTTTAAGCAGTATGCAATAGTGGATAATAAAAATAACCATCGTGTTTTGATTTTCAATAACAGATTTCTCTTAATACATGAATTTTATTCGTGTAAACATCTTAATTTGGAAGTGGCATATATAAATACATAAAGAAAAAAATGAGTAAGTATATTTCAAAACTTTTACTGATAGGTGAGAAAATAAATAAAATGTAGTTACTATGGCTAAGAGATTTAAGAAAGACTAGAGAGACCAGTCAGTTTACTCTTACGCAGGATTCAGCCAAAGATCACAATTTGCCATGGTTTGCAAAAACCAAAAGCAACAATGTTTCTGAAGACATCTGGATGCCAAGAAATGGCTACAAGATAAAGAAATCAGTAAACTAACTTAAAGCAAATTTGGAAAGCCATAAATATCCAAACACAATTCTTTACAAACAACTTAAAAAATCTTTGTCTTCAAAAACCCGTGCTTGGAAGCCCCTAGACGGGACACAGTTTGGGTTGCTACCTTAATCTGTGCTCCCTGAATTGCAATTCTAACACCTCAAATAAATGGTTTTGTTGCCACACAGCTCAGTCTGTAATTTGTCCATCGTCATGAGTTTGCTTCCGTTAAAGCCAGAAAAGTAAAATTCTAATAAATTTCGTTATGAGTGAAAACTACATTTAAAATGGAAATAAGTTGGGTATTTTAATACTCGTACATTTTTCAACATTTTTTCCAACTACGTTAGCACTGCAAGATATACCAACTGCTAAAAAGAAAAAACATTAATAAAAGCGCAGACAAAAGGCACCATTTTCCCTTTCCCCTCGGGCTGCAACGTGGCTCAGCCAGCACTGACCTGTCCCCAACTTACGCCATTGGAAAGTTCCAATATTTGCATATTTGTACATTCATTTCGGTATTGGATACGCTTTTTCCCTTTCTCTGGATCTGTATTACGACTGTCTCTAGCAACAATCCTAACTCGCTAAAACACCCTGCCCTATGCCAGATTTTGAGCTGGCAACCCCTTCAGTAAATGGACATTTTGGTAAAATAAGTCTTGCCAAAACATTACATAAGAAAGTAAACAATCATTCACGTGGGAACAGTAAAGAAAATGAAGGTTCTAAAAATCATCTCGCAGTAGCCGCTGCAAAGCTCCCTCCCCATCAGGCTGCAAACAGGAGGCTTTTTACTCACCGCGCTGTGTCTCTGACTTGCCCCGCGGCTGCAGGCGCCTCCGGGTGGGTCCCGGGGACGCTTCTGGGTCTGAGGCCGCAGAGTGGGCGCCCGAGGCCGCGGGCGCGCAGGGCGGGAAGCTTCGGGCTCCCTGGGTTCGGCGCACCCTCTCCCGGCCCTCGGGCGGACTCACCGGGACGGGGCTCAGACTCCTCAGAGCCAGTGGCGGAGCCCCGGGGACACGCACTCCTCAGCGCAGTCAACACTGAAGGTCCGGGGAGGACTCGGCCCCAGGAGGAGCGGGGTGGGCTCCTCTCCCCGCCCAGACTCCCCGGTGCACATCAGCCCTGGACCCGGGTAAGGCTCCCGACGCGTCACAACGGGCGCCTGTGGCCTCCCACGTGACTCCCGCAGAAGCCCCGCCCGCTCCGCGCCCTCCCCGCCCCCACCCCGCAGGCCCTCCGCCCTGTGCAGGCAGGAGACGTCTGCAGTTTGTTACTGAGTTTCTTTAGGCTTAAGGAGGGTGATCTTCACACATCCAGCTAAAGCTGTGAAGGCCCAAGCCCGAGTTCCCACCTCACGGGGCAGAGCTGCAGGGGTCCCACGAGTCCAGCAGGGGGGCTGCTTATGCACAGGAGGTGGATGAAGCCCCTCCTCCATCAGATGCTGTTTGTAATCACTTATAGTGCTCACCGTGGGGTGGATTTCTATGGTAGAGGTACAGAATCTCTTTTGTTTTGCATATTTATGAATTTCTTCCTTAAGTTCCTACTGTGATAATATGTGAACATTGCCCCCATCCAGGGAAGTGAAAAAGTAAAATAATTGGAATTGCAAAGCTTGTTTTACACCAAGAAAGTGAACTGTGTTGCTAAAAGTCTTTCCATCGAGAGCTGATGCATCCCCAGCACCTTGGAGCACAGTGTTCCCCCACCCACTGCAAAGTGTAATCCAGTGTCTTAGGAGCTCAGCTGCCTGAGTTTTGGTCTCCACTTGTCCCAGTGTCTTGAGTGTCTTCAGCTCTCTCCTCCAGCACCACCTATACATAATCAGGAGGAAAATGCAAACTGGCTCAGAGGGATACTGAGAATAATACTGAGAATAATACTGGTGATCCCTGTTACATCTTTATGATTTATTCTGATGTTTTTTAAACCCCTGTGAAAGTTTAAAATTAATTTCCCAAATAAGAGCTGGCCTTCAATTCATTTTGCCACAAATCTTAATTCAGAGGTGCCATCTGTGAGATCATCCATGTTTTCACATCTTACTCTTTATAATAGTGACATGGCAAATGAAATCACTTGACCACCTTACTGCTACAGGTGTGTGAAAATAGACAGGATTTCCTGGGGAAGCAACTGGGAGAGTGAGAATGAATCATTTTTAATTTGAAAGTTTGTTACATTTCTTTTTCCCCTTTCGGTCAAGAAGGCATTCTCAATTCCATGATGCCAGGGCCAGGCTCATCCCTGGGTGTCATGTCCCACATTGGGGAGAAGGTAGTGAGTTAATTTGCAGAGTTGGCTTAGAGGTACAGGCCACATCTGATCAACAAAAGAGGTTTTCTGGGAGTGACTCTTAGGCATAGTTATAAGTAGGCTTAGTTTCACCATTGGAGAGATAAGCTTTCTAAGGGCAAGCCTCTAGGTCGAGGGCTTGGTTTATTAAATCAGGAGACCCTATTGCTTAAGAGAATAGCGGGAATTCCCCAGGTGGGGATTTTTTTTTTTTTTCTTTTCATCTCTGATTTATTTCACTCAATATACTGTCCTCAAGGTGCCTTCCTCTAGTTGCATACCTCACAACTTTATCCCTTCTTGTAGTCATTCACTGTTCCGTTGTGTGTATACACCACAGTTGGCCATTCCATTCATCAGTGTACCCTTAGGCCATCTCCATCCATTGCAGATTGTGAGTACTGCCTCCGTAAACCGCAGTGTGCAAATATCCATTCCTGTTCCTGATCTCAGTTATTCCAAGAATATACCCAATAATATAGTTTCAGAACCATGTGCCAACCCCATACTTAGCTTCCCGTGGAACCTCCACACTGCCCTCCACACTGCCCTACACCATTCCCAGGTGGGGAATTTTAATAGTTCCACATTTTCCCCTGGTCCCTCAAGGGGATTTGCAAATACTTTTTGATTTTCTGTCCAAAATATTCTGCTATGTATATTACATTAACCAGTGCAGAATAACAAGAACTCATTCTCTATTCTAGGCACCATGTAATTATGATGTTTAAATAAACTTACCATAAGCATTAAATTAGATAGTGTGCTACAGAAAATAAAACTCTGTACCAAATAAATCTCTTTTCCTTTGGCCTCACAGAGAAGTAGGGGTTTTAAAATACAGTAAATATCATCCTTTACCTTGTATTCTGATTTACCTTAGTCCTAACCAAGTCCGTTTCATTCATGTCTGTAGTTGTAGTCTGATCTCTTTTTTCAGCTTCTTCAACAGTTGCCATATGGAGTAATATTGACTTACAGAGCTGCTGAACCTTAACTCTGAGTTTCAGGTGTCACACAGATATCCAAATCTCCAGAGAACTACCAGGTTATACACAAAGAGCACAACAGCTCAGAATTTAGAAATAACAATTATAACTCAGAAAAGATGTGACTGCTGTAAGAGTTTACAATCTAGGAATCTTTACTATAAGCCTTATTGAACACTCTGTACTCGTCAATCATCAATTGCCCAGTCTCTGTCACTAGTCTATTCCCAGATAACCTACGCTCTCAAATTCAATCCTCAGCATTTGCACATTATGGTTACTCTATATTAGCGAGGTCTTACAATATTTGTCTCTTCATTTTTTGGCTTATTTCACTCAATATAATGTCCTCACAATTCATTCACCTAGTTGCATGCCTCACGACTTCAGTCCTTGCAGCCACTCAATATTCTGTTGTGCGTATACACCACAGTTTGCCCCTCCATTCATCTGTCAGTGTACCGTTCGGTCACCCATCCATTGCAACTCGTGAATAGTGCCACCCTAAACATCAGTGTGCAAAATGCCCATTTGTGTCCCTGCTTTCAGTTCTTCCAAGTAAACACCACATAACCGGGTTGCAGGAGTATATGGCAGCCGTTCACCCAGCCTCCTGTGGAGCCACCACACTTCTCTCCAGAGGGGCTGCACCATTCTACACCTCTACCAACAGTGAATAGGTATATATCTCTCTCCACATCATCTAGAGCACTTGTACCTTTCTGTTTATTCTTAAATACCTTTATTCACACACAATACAATCCATCCTAGGTGAACCATCAATGGCTCCCATTATAATCACATAATTATGCATTCACCACCACAATCTATGTGAGAACATTTCCATTTCTTCTACAAGAAAAGAAGAGAAAAAATACAAAAATAAAGAATAATTAAAAATAAAAAGGAAAGACAAGCACAACAACAAGAATCCCATACACTTCCATTATATCCCCCACTTACAGACATTTAGCTTTGGTATATTGCCTTTGTTACAATTAATGAAAGAATATTACACTGTTACTATTAACTACACACCCTAGTTTGCATTAACTGTGTTTTTTTCCATGTACCATCCCATTTTCAATAGTTTGCAAAGGTGTCATTCATGCATGGTGTTCTCCCTCATGTAAAAACTTTCTTACATTTGTACATTTAATCACCATCATTGTCCACTCAGTTTCACCAAGCTATTCAGTCCCAGACTATATCCTCTGTTCCAGTTTGTTAGAGCTGCCATTATGAAAACACCAGAAATGGATTGGCCTTTATAAAGGGGCTTATTTGGTTACAAATTTACAGTTCTAAGACCATAAAAGTGTCCATATTAAAGCATCAACAAGAGGATGCCTTCACTGAAGAATGGATGATGGTGTCTGGAACACCTCTGTCATCTGGGAAGGCATGTGGCTGGCATCTGCTGGTCCTTTGCTCTGAGGTTGTGTTGTTTTCAGCTTCTGGTTCCAGTGGCTTTCTCTCTAAGCTTCTGTGGGTCCTTTATTAGCTTAGCATCTCCAAATGTCCTTCTGCCTGCATCTCCAAGCATCTCTGTCAACTCCTCATGTATCTGCATGCTTTTTGTCTCTCTGCTTTCTGTGTGAGCTCTCTTTAAAGGACTCCAGTAAACCAATCAAGATGGGGTCAAATTTCCCTGGTAACATTCAGTCAAGAGGTCACACCCTGATCAGAAGACTAATAAGTCTGCCCCCATAAGAACAAGGCTTTTCTGGGGGACATAATAGATCCAAACTGACACATGCTCCATCTATCCTTCTGATGTCATATATGCTCCTAGCCTTCCTCTATCAACTATATCATATTCAGCTTTGCTCATTACATTTACAGTATTGTGCCACCATCAGATAGTATTGCGCTATTCCTTTCTGGATTGCTACAGTCAATCCTGTTTAACATTCTGTACTCCTTCAGCATCAAATGCCCAATCTGTACCCTCTTTCCATCTCCTGTTCAACTGTGCTCTTAACTTTAACTATCAGAGTTTGCTTATTATTGTTAGTTCATATTAGTGAGAACCATATGGCATATGTTCTTTAGTTTCTGGGATATTTCACTTAACATAATGTCCTCAAGTTTCACCCACATTATTATATGTATCATAACTTTATGCCTTCTTACAGCTGTGTAGTATTCCATGTATGTATGTCCCACAGTTTGCTTCTCCACTCTTCTGTTGACTGACATCTGAGCTGTCTCCCTGTCTTGGCAATCATGAATACTTCTGGCATAAACATCAATATACAAATATCCATTGGTGCCCCTGCCTTCAGTCCTTCTGAGTATATACCTAGAAATGGTATTTCTGAATCATATGGCAATTCTACACTTAGCTTCCTGAGGAACAACCAAACTGCTTTCTGGAGTGGTTGCACCATTATATATTTCCTCTTTATCTAAATCCTCCCCAGCACTTGAAGTTTTCTGGGTTTGTTTGATAGTGGCCATTCTAGGTGTGAGATGATATCTCATTGTGGTTTTGATTTACATTTCCCTAATAGCTAATGAAGTTGAGCAACTTTTCACATGTTTTTGATCCATTTGTATTTCCTCTTTGGAAAAGTGTCTGTCCATGTCTTTTGCCCATTTTTAAATTGAGTCCTTTGTCTTTTTCCTGTTAAGTTGTATGATCTCTTTATATATTCTGGATATTAAATTAATATCTGATATGTGGTTTCCAAATATCATCTCCCATTGTGTAGGCTGCCTTTTCATATTTCCTGACAAAGTCATTTGATGCACAAAAGTATTTAATTTTGAGGAGATCCTATTTGTCTATTTCTACTTTCATTGCCCACACTTTGGTAGTAAGGTCTAGGAAACTACCTTTTATCACCAGAGCTTTAAGATATTTCCCTACATTTTCTTCTAATAGTTTTATGGTCTTAGTTCCAATGTTTAGGTCTTTGACTGATTTTGAGTAAATTTTTGAATAATATTTGAGATAAGGATCTGCTTTCATTCTTTTGGCTATGGAGATCCAGTTCTCTAAGCACCATTTGTTGAAGAGGTGGCTCTGCCCCAGTTGTGTTCACTTGAATGCTTTATCAAAGATCAGTTGTCTATAGATGAGACAGTCTATATCTGAACACTCAGATTGATTCCATTGGTCAATACATCTATCTTTATGCCAATACCATGCTGTTTTGAACACTGTAGCTTTGTAATATGCTTTAAAGTCAGATACTGGGAGACCTCTCACTTCGTTTTTCTTTCTCAAGATATTTTTAGCGACTTGGGGGCACTTGGCCTTTCCAAATAAATTTGGCTAGAGGTTTTTCTGGTTTAACAGTGTAAGTTCGGGTTTTTATTGTTAATTGCATTGACTCTATAAATCAATTTGGATAGATTTGGACATCTTAAGTATACTTAGTCTTCCAATCCATGAACATGGTATTTCCTCCCATTTATTTAGGTCTTCCTTGATTTCTTTTAGCAATGATTTATAGTTTTCTGTGTATAGGTGTTTTATGTCCTTGGTTACGTTTATTCCTAATATTTGATTCTTTGGTTGCAGTTGTAAATGGAATTCTTTTCTTGATTTCCTCTTCAGATGGCTCTTACTAGTGTGTGGAAACACTACTAATTTTTGTGTGTTGATCTTGTATCCTGCCACTTTGCTATATTCAATTATTAGCTCCTGTAGCTTTACTGTAGATTTTTCAGAATTTTCTTCATATAGGGTGATGACATCTGCAAACAGTGAAAATTTTACTTCTTCATTTCCAATGTGTATGCCTTTGATTGTTTTCTTGCCTAATTTTTCTAGCTAGAACTTCCAGCACAATGTTGAATAACAATGGTGACATTAGGCATCCTTGTCTTACGCCTGATCTTAGAGGGAAAGCTTTCAGTCTTTCCCCATGTTAGCTGTGGGTTTTTCATATATTCCTTTAATCATTTTGAGGAAGTTTCCTTCAATTCCTATCCTTTGAAGTGTTATTATCAAGAAGGGATGCTGAATTTTTTCAAATGTCTTTTCTGCATCAATCAAGATGATCATGTGGGTTTTGCTCTTTAATTTATTAGTGTGGTGTATTACATTTATTGATTTTCTTATCTTGAACCACCCTTGTGGTGCTGCTGGATTTGATTTGCAAGTACTTTGCTGAGGATTTTTGCATCTATATTCAATAAAGAAATTGTTCTGTAATTTTCTTTTCTTGCAGTATCTTTGCCTGGTTTTGGTATTTGGGTGATGTTGCCTTCATAAATGAGTTAGGTAGCTTTCCTAATATTTTTTGAAGAGTTGGAGCAGTGTTTGTACTAACTCTTTCTTGAATGCTTGCTAGAATTCATATGTGAAACCATCTGGTCCTGGACTTTCCCTTTTTAGGAATTTTTGATGACTGATTCAATCACTTTACTCATGATTGATTTGTTGAGGTCTTTCATTTCTTCTCAAGTCAATGTTGGTTGTTCATGCTTTTCTAGCAAGTTGTCCATTTCATCTAAACTGTCCAGTTTGTTAGCCTATAGTTGCTCACAGTATCCTCTGTTTATCTTTATTTCTCTTGGGTCAGTAATATCTCCCTCCCATTTATTTTATTTTATATTTAATTTTATTGAGATATATTCACGTACCATAAAATCATCCAAAGTGTACAATCAATTGTTCACATTACCATCATATAGTTGTTCATTCATCACCCCCATCTATTTTTTTGAACATTTTCCTTGTACCCAAAAAAGTGAAGATAAGAATAGGAAAAAATAACAGTAAAGAAAGAACACCCACATCACGCCCCCCTGCCTACCCTTCCTTTAGTCCTTTGTCCCCACTTTTCCACTAGTCCATCTATACACTGGATAAAGGGAGTGTGATCCACAAGGTTTTCCCATTCACACTGTTACCCCTTGTAAGCTACACTGCCATACATACATCTTCAAGAGTCAAGGCTACTGGGTTGCAGGTTGTTGGTTTCAGGCATTTACTTCTAGTTATTCCAATACATTAAAACCTAAAAAGGGTTATCTATTAGTGCATAAGAGTGCTGACGAGAGTGACTTCCATTTGGAATCAACTCCATTTGGAATCTCTTAGCCACTGAAACTTTATTTCATTTCATTTCACATCCCTCTTTTGGTCCAGATGTCCTCAATCCCATGATGTCAGGTCCAGATTCATCCCTGGGAGTCATGTCCCATGTTGCCAGGGAGATTTATACCCTTGGGTGTCAGGTCCCATGTAGGGGAGAGGGCAGTGATTTCACCCACCAAGTTGTCTTAGCTAGAGAGAGAAGGCCACATCTGAGCAACAAAGAGGTATATAGGGGAGACTCTTAGGCACAAATATAACCAAGATTAGCCTTTCCTTTGCAGTAACAAGATTCATAAGGACAAGTCTTGTGATAGAAGGCACTGCCCATCATACTGCCGGTCCTCAATATTTGTGAGAACATCAGTGCCATCCAGGTGAGGAAGTGCAACACCTCTGCATTTTCCCCCAGCTCCTCAGGAGGGCTCTGTATATTTTTTTATTGCATTTTTTTCAATTAACTTTATCCAAAAATTAAAAAAAAAAACAGTTAATAAAAAAACATTTCAAACCAAAGCAAAATAAAGAAATAAGAAAAAAACAACTAACCTAAAATAACTACATTACTTCCAACATGTTCCCACTCTACCCCAAGAGAATATTTAGACTATAACCCAGCAAAGGAAAAAGAAAAAAAAATAAACTTAAATACTGACATTTCTGAGAACTTGTTCCTACCATTCCCCCCAGAAATTAACAAACTATAGTCATTCCTGAGCATTCCCAGATCATTAAGTTTACCCATGATAACTTATCTGTTCTTATTAGATTATTGCTCTCCCTTCACTATTTAGTATCACTAGATCTACTACATTTTACATTATAAACCATTTATTTTACATTTTTCAGTGTTCACATTAGTGGTAACATACAATATTTCTCTTTTTGTGCCTGGCTTATTTCACTCAGCATTACATCTTCAAGGTTCATCCACGTTCTCATATGTTTCATGACCTCATTCCTTCTTACTGCCATGTAGCATTTGATTGTGTGTATATACCACATTTTGTTTATCTGCTCATCTGTTGAAGAATGTTTGGCTATCTCCATCTCTTTGCAATTGTGAATATTGATGCTATGAGCATTCATGTGCAGATTCTGATCATGTCACAGATTTCATGTCTTCGGGTATCTACTGAGAAGTGCAATTGCTAGTTCAAAAGGTAACTCTATATCTAGTTTTCTAAGGAACCACAAGACTGTCTTGCAGACTGGCTGTACCATTATGCTGTCCCACCAACAATGAATACGAGTTCCAATTTCTCTGCATCCTCTCCAGCATTTGTAGTTTCTTGTTTGTTTAATGGCAGCCAATCTAATTGGTGTGAGATGATATCTCATTGTGGTCTTAATTTACATCTCCTTAACAGGTAGTGAAGCTGAACATTTTTTAATGTGTTTTTTTGTCATTGGTATTTTCTCTTCAGAGAACTGTCTTTTCATATATTTTGCCCATTTTATAATTGGGCTGTCTGGACTACTGTCATTGAGTTGTAGGATTTCTTTATATATGCAGGATATCAGTCTTTAGTCACATACATGGTTTCCAAATATTTTTTCCCACTGAGTTGGCTGCACCCTCACTTTTTTGACAAATTCCTTTGACATACAGATGCTTTTAAGTTTGAGGAGTTCCCATTTACCTATTGCTTCTATTGTTGCTTGTGCTTTGGGTATTAGGTCTAGAAAGTGACCTCCTAATACAGGGCCCTGAAAATGTTTCCCTACATTATCTTTTAGGAGTTTTATGGCACTGTCTCTTGTGTTGAGGTCTTTAATACATTTTGAGTTAATTTTTGTGTAAGGTTTGGGGTAGGGGTCCTCTTTCACTCTTTTGGATGTGGATATCCAACTCTCCCAGCCCCATTTGTTGAAATGACTATGTCCCAGTTTAGTGGTTTGGGGGCCTTATCAAAGATCAGTTGACTGTAGATTTGGGGGTTTATCTCTGAATTCTCAATTTGGTTCCATTGATCAATATGTTTATCTTTGTACCAGGACCATGCTGTTTTGACAACTGTGGCTTTATAATAAGCTTCAAAGACAGGAAGTGTAAATCCTCCCACTGTTTTTCTTTTTTAGAATGCTTTTAGCAATTGGAGGCATCTTCCTCTTCCAGATAAATTTGATAACTACTTTTTCCAAGTCTGCAAAACAGGTTGTTGGAATTTGGATAGGGATTGTATTGAATCTGTAGATGAGTTTGGGTAGAATTGACATCTTAATGACATTTAGCCTTCCTATCCATGAACAAGGAATATTTTTTCATCTTATGTCCCTTTCTATTTCTTTTAGTAAAGTTATATAGTTTTCTATGTATAGGTCTTTTGCATTTTTGGTTAAGTTTATTCCTGGATACCTTATTTTTTCAGTTACTATTGAAAATGGTATCTTTTTCTTCCATGTCTCTTCAATTCGGTCATTTCTAGTGTATAGGAACATCATTGACTTACGTGCATTAATCGTGTATCCTGCTATTTTGCTAAACTTGTTTATTAGCTCAAGTAGCTGTGTCATTGATTTCTCAGGGTATTCCAAATACAAAACCATATCATCTGCAAATAATGAGGGTTTTACTTTTTCCTTTCCAATTTTGATGCCTTTTATTTCTTTGTCTTGCCAGATTGCTCTGACTAGCACTTCTAGCACAATGTTGAATAACAGTGGTGACAGGAGGCATCCTTGTCTCATTCCTGATCTTAGAGGGAAGGCTTTCAGTCTCTTGCCATTGAGTACTATGCTGGCTGTGGGTTTTTCATATATGCCCTTTATCATATTGAGGAAATTTCCTCAATTCCTGCCTTTTGAAGTGTTTTTGTCAAAAAAGGATGCTGGATTTTGTTGAATGCTTTTTCAGCATCTATTCAGATGATCATTTGATTTTTCTCTTTTGATTTGTTAATTTGCTGTAATAATACGTTGATTGATATTCTTATGTTGAATCATCCTTGCATGCCTGGAATGAGCCCCACTTGGTCATGGTGTATGATTTTTTTAATGTGTCTTTGGATTCAATTTACAAGTATTTTGTTGAGAATCTTGTGTCTATATTCATTAGGGAGATTGGCATGTAGTTTTCCTATCTTGTAGCATCTTTACCTGGTTTTGGTATTAGAGTGATGTTAGCTTCACAAAATGTGTTAGGTAGTGTTTCATTTTCTTTAATGTTTTGAAAGAGTTTAAACAAGAACAGTGCCAGTTCTTTTTGGAATGTTTGGTAGAATTCCCCTGTGAAGCCATCTGGCCCTGGGCATTTATTTGTGGGAAGCTTTTTGATGACTGATTGGATCTCTTTGCTTGTGATTGGTTCATTGAGGTCTTCTATTTCATCTCTGGACATTCTAGGTTGTTCATGTGTTTCCAGGAAATTGTCCATTATCCTCTAAATTATCTGGTTTGCTGGCATGGAGTTGTTCATAGTATCCTTTTATATATTTTTTTAAATTTCTTTGGGATCTGCTGTAAAGTCACTTCTCTCATTCATTATTTTGTGTATTTGGGTCTTCTCTCATTTTGATTTTGTCAGTCTAGCTAGGAGCTTGTCAATCTTCTTGATCTCAAAGAACCAACTTCTGGTGTTATTTATTCCCTCTATTGTTTTTTTGTTCTCTTTGTCATTTATTTCTGCTTTAATTGTTGTAAATTCTTTTCTTCTACTTGGTATAGGATTAGTTTGCTCTTCAATTTCTAGCTGCTTCAGTTGTTCCATTAGTTCTTTGATTTTAGTTCTTTCTTCCTTTTTAATGTATGCATTTAGAGCTATAAATTTCCCCCTCAATACTACCTTTGCTGCATCCATAAGGTTTGATATGTTGTAGTCTCCTTTTCATTCATTTCTATATATATATAGCAATTTCTCTTGCTATTTCTTCTTTAAGCCACTGATTGTTTAAGAGTGTGTTGTTTAACCTCCACATATTTGTGTTTTCTGAGTCTCTGATGGTTACGGACTTCTAATTGTATTCCATTGTGATCAGTGAATGTGCTTTGAATAATTTCAATCTTTTTAAATTTATTGAGGCTTGTTTTATGGCCCAGCATATGATCTATTCTGCAGAAAGTTCCATGAGCACTAGAGAAGAATGTGTATCCTGGTGATTTGGGGTGTAATGTTCTATATATGTCTGTTAATTCAAATTCATTTATCACATTGATTAGGTTTTCAATTTCCTTATTGGTCCTCTGTCTGGTTGATCTACCAACAGCAGTGAGTGATGTATTGAAGTCTCTCACAATTATTGTGCAAGCATCTATTGCTTCCTTTAGTTTTGCCAACGTTTGTCTCATGTATTTTGTGGCACCTTGATTGGGTGCATAAACATTTATAATTGTTATTTCTTCTTGTTGAATTGTTCCTTTAATTAGTATGTAGTGACCTTCATTGTCTCTCATAATATCCTTTCATTTAAAGTCTGTTTTATCTGAGATTAATATTACTACTCCTGCTTTCTTTTGGCTGTATCTTGCATGGACTATTTTTCCCATCCTTTCACTTTCAATTTCTTTTTGTCCCTATGTCGAAGATGAGTCTCTTGTAAGCAACATATTGATGGTTCATATTTTTTAATCCATTCTGCAAATCTATATCTTTTAATTGGGGAGTTTAATCCATTCACATTCAATGTTATTACTGTGAAGTCATTTCTGGAATCAGCCATCTTATCCTTTGGTTTATGTTTGTCAGATATATTTTTCCCTCTCTGTCTTAGTTTCCTTTAATGTACCTTAGTAAATCTCTTTAGTTCTGAACTTCTTTCCACATGCCTCTTTCCTTTCTTTCTTTCTCTCATGGTAGAACTTCCTTTAGTATCTCAAGAAGAGCAGGTCTCTTCTTAGCAAATTGTCTCAGCATTTGTTTGTGAAAAATTTAAGCTCCTCCTCAAATTTAAAGGAGAATTTGATGGATAAAGAATTCTTTGTTGGCAATTTTTATCTTTCAGAATTTTAAATATGTCATACCACTGCCTTCTTGCCTCCATGGTGGCTGCTGGGTAGTCACTGCTTTGCCTTATGCTGTTTCCCTTTTATGTGGTGAATTTCTTCTCTCTTGCTGCTTTCAGAACTTGCTCCTTCTCTTCAGCATTTGACAAACTGATCAGAATATGCCTCTGAGTGGGTTTATTTGAATTTATTCTTTTGGAGTTCTTTGTGAATCTGTGATTTGTGTATTTATGTTGCTTAGAAGGTATGGGTATTTTCCCCTACAATTTCTTTGAATACCTTTACCCTTCTCTTCCCCTTCTGGAACACCAATGATTCTTTTTTTTTTTTTTTAAATAAATTCAAACTTACAGGAACAGTTGCAAAAATAATACAAACCCCATACACAAAACTCCAGCATACCTCAACCCCCCACCACTGATACCCCAATCTACCAACTTTAATATTTTGTCACTTTACCATTTCTTTCTTTCCCTTCCTCCCTCCCTCCCTATCTATCATCCATCATCTATTTCTCTGTCTTCTGAAACCAAAGACTCTTATATTTGTGTGCTTTATGTTCTGCATCATATCCCTGAGGTGCATTTCAATTTTTTTAAATTTTTTTCTCCATTCTTTCTTTTGTACATTCACTGTCCATTTTAGCCTCTTCCATCTCACTGATTTTCTCTTCAGCTTCCGCTAATCTAGTACTGTGTGTATCCATAATCTTCTTAATTTGATCAACAGTTTCTTTTATTTCCATAAGATCATCTTTTTTTTTAATTTACTCTTGGAAATTCTTCTTTATGCTTTTCTAGGATCTTCTTCATGTCCTTTATATCCTGTGCCATGATCTCATTGTTTGTCATTAGTTCTTTGCTTAATCTCTCTAAGTACTGTGTCTCCTCTGATCTTTTGATTTGGGTGTTTGGGTTTGGGTTATCCATATCATCTGGTTTCTTCCTGTGCTTTAAAATTTTCTGTTGTTTTTGGCCTCTTGGCATTTGCTTATCTTGATAGGGTTCTTTTAGGATATGCAGATTTGTTTAAACAATTATCTCTTAATTTTTCAGAGCTACAGCTTGGTGGTGTGCACTTTCTCTGAGTTACCAGCAGATGGCATCTGCAAGCTGCCTGTTACCCTCTAGCCAGTTCTCCCCAACTTCACCTATGTGGTGAGTGGGGGTCTGAATCTTGTGGGGGTCCAATCAGTGCATCAGATTTCTGTGTGTAGTTGGTATTGCCAGCCCTGAATGTGGGGGGTGTGTAGCAGTTGGGGGGGGGCAGCTTTAATAATTGAATCTCCCAGGCATTCCTGGAGACTTAAATCTGCTGCAGGAGTCTAAACAGTCAGCTCAGTCTCCCCACACTCTGTCTCTGCTGTGGACCCACAAGTCCCTGGTATTGGTGTAGGACACCTGGGACTTCCTCCACAGGGGGAAGACAGCTCAACATCACAGGTGAGTGCAGTCTGCAATGGAGGCTCTGGGCAGCTGCACCTCCCAGGGGTGTTTCCAGGCCACTGAGAGGTTGGCTGTATGGGGCATGTTAAATTCCCCCTTCAGTGGACCTCTGCCTTCCTAGCTCTGGGACAATTTGTGGGTGTGAGAAAGGCTATTAGCCACACCAGGTACTGAGGTGGGTGCCCGGAGTTTGGATGCTGCCTCACACCACACTTGACTGTGTGGTGCAGCTCTGGGTCACAGTGCCACGCATGTGCATTCCCAGCACACTGAAAAGATGACTGTACACATTGTGGTAATTTCCCCCTTTCCCACAGACCTCTGCCTTCCTAGCTCCAGGAAAATTAGCTGCAGTTGTTCAAAAGGCTATCATCCATGCCAGATACTGAGGCAGGTGCCCAGGTTGGGAAATGCAGTCCCCCCATGCTCAACTGCACAGCTCTCACTGCCAGAGCCACAGCCAGTTATGGGGCTTTTAAACTAATCTCTCTCCAAACACCAACCCCTGGTTTCTCCTGACCACGGCATGCCTGCTGCCTCCCTAGCAGCCTCATTCACTTGTTGCTGAATGCAGACTCTCAGATTCACCAGGTGCACAGTCCCTGTGGATTTAGCAACCTTGTCCAGTCAGTGCAGTGCTGGAACTGGTATTCTGGAACACTTTCTCTCTTTTATCTAGTGTTTTTCATGGAGACATTTTTTGCCCTGACCCTCCTAATCCATCATCTTGATATCATCCCCATTTCTGATTTTATTCATATGCATACTTTCTCTTTTTTTTTGCCAGCCTAGCTAAGGGACCATCAATTTTGTTGTTTTTCTTGAAAAACCAACTTCTGGTTATACTAATTCTCTGTTGTTTTCATGTTCTCAATTTCATTTATTACTTCTCGTATCTTTGTTATTTCTTCCTTACGTTTGTCTTGGGATAGTTTGCTCTTCTATCTCTTGTTCTTCCAGCTGAGCTGTTAATTCCTCCATTTTTCCCCTTTTTTCCTTTGTGATATAGGCATTTATGGCAGTAAGTTTCCCTCTGAGTACCGCCTTTGCTGTGTCCCGTAACTTTTGACATGTTGTGTTCTCATTTTCATTTCCCCTGAGACATTTACTGATTTCTTTTCTAATTTCTTCCTTGACCCATGGCTTGTTTAAGAATGTGTTGTTTATCCTCTATGTATTTGTGGATTTTCCAGCTTTCTGCCTGTTACTGATTTCCAACTTCATTCCCTTATTATCTGACAAAGTGCTTTGTATAATTTCAATCACTTTAAGTTTGTAGAGAGACAGGCTTTGTGACCCAACATGTGGTCTACCCTGGAAAAGGATCCAAGAGCTCTTGAGAAAAATATATATTGTGCTGTTGTTGCATGCAATGTTCTGTAACTGTCTGTAAGTCTAGTTCATTTACCATATTAATCAAAATCTCTATTTCCTAAATGATCCCCTGTCTAGATGATCTACCCATTGATGAGAGTGGTGTATGAAGTCATGAACTACTATTGTAGAAGTGACTAGTTCTCCCTTCAGTGTTGTCAGTGTTTGCCTCATGTATTTTGTGGCAGTCTGGCTTGGTACATGGATACTTATGATTGCTATGTCTTCTTGATAGATTATCCCTTTTATTAATATATAGTGTCCATCTTTGCCTGTTTTAATTGTTTTATATTTGAAGTCTAATTTGTCTGATATTAGTATAGTTACCTGTTCTAGTTTGCTAATGCTGCCAGAATGCAAAACACCAGAGATGGATTGGCTTTTATAAAAAGAGTTTATTTGTTTACACAGTTACAGTCTTAAGGCTATAAACTGTCCAAGGTAACATATCAGCAATCAGGTACCTTCACTGGAGGATGGCCAATGGTGTCTGGAAAACCTCTGTTAGCTGGGAAGGCATGTGGCCAGTGTCTGCTCCAAAGTTCTGGTTTCAAAATGACTTTCTCCCAGGACATTCCTCTTTAGGCTGCAGTTCCTCAAAAATGTCACTCTTAATTGCACTTGGGGTATTTGTCCTCTCTTAGCTTCTCTGGAGCAAGAGTCTGCTTCCAATGGCCATCTTCAAAATGTCTCTCATCTGCAGTTCCTGTGTTTTCTTCAAAGTGTCCCTCTTGGCTGTAGCTCCTCTTCAAAATGTCACTCACAGCTACACCGAGATCCCCCTGTCCATCAGCTCATTTATATGGCTCCAGGGATTCAACTTAGACCCACTCTGAATGGGCAGAACAACACCTCCATGGAAATTATCCAATCAGAGTCATTGCCTACAGTTGGGTGGGGCACATTTCCATGCAAATAACCTAATCCAAACGTTCCAAATTAATCCCACTAATATGTCTGCCCCACAAGATTGCATCAAAGAATATGGCTTTTTCTGGGGGACTTAATACATTCAAACCAGCACATTCCACCCCCTGGACCCCAGAAAAGCATATTCTTTCCAAATACAAAATACATTAATCCCATTGCAATATCACAAAAGCTTAAATCATTTCAGTAACAATAGTTAAGTACAAGATCCCATCAAAATCAATTATAGGCATGGTCCTCCCTAAAGCAAAATTCTCCTTTAGCTCTGGATCTGTGAACTTAGAACAAGTTATGTGCTTCCAATATACAAAGGAGGGACATTCATAGGATAAACATTGCCACTGCCATAAGGAGAAACTGAAAGGAAAACAGGGTTCAAAGGACCAAAACACTTCCTAAAACCCGCAGGACAAACTCCATTAGATTTCAAAGTCTGCGAGCCATTAACAGAATGTTGCATTCTTGGGTCATGAGAGAGCGGTAGTCTAACCCTTCCTAAGGGCCTTTTTGGCAGTCCTTTCCTCTCCAAATGCTGGGGTGAGTTCTCCAACATACCCACACACTGGGGAGACCAACTTCTTGGCCCAACCCTCCTCAAAAATTGGGGCAGCACCCGGATTCCCTTCCATCTCTGGAACACATGCTCAACCCCTTCAGAACAGTGGGGTGGTAGCCAGGCTCTCCCCATTCCCCTGGGAATGTGCACTATCCTCTTTGGGTCCTGAGGTGGCAAAACTCTTCCAGAGCATCAAGCAGAGGGCCCACCCTCTTCTCTGGGGCAAACTCACCCTTTCCTTGCATGTGGGCCACTCCACTCTCCCAGCCCAAGGCCTCTTGACTCCAGACCTCAACCTTCATGGCTCTGTCTTTGAAGAAATTTTTCCTTCAATTTTTCCTTGTCCATCTCCTCCAGCCATACCAACAGCATCTCTGTCTATAAAGTTCTTGCAAATATTCTGTTGGCTTCACATGAAGCATGCATGGGTCAAAGCCATCAGACAATAGGACTTTCCAAAAATCCTTGCTGCTAAACTCCTTTTCCAATCTTGGGTTGTACTGAAATGGTGGCTGGGTTCCATGTTTGGTTACATCTTCACATTGGGCTGTAGCTTCTGGGATTTTACCCCCTGGAAGCCTGGAATTTTCCAAGCCATCAGCTTCTGGTTTCTTTGAACCCAAGAGTTCAGTTCTAAGTTTATCTCTCGCCACTCGCATTTTACTATAAGCTGCAAGGAGAAGCTAGGCTACTTCCTCTATATTTTGCTTGGAGATCTCATCAGCTAAATATTCCAGGTTGTTGCTTTCCAATTCTTCCTTCCATTTGACACCAGGACTCAATTTTGCCAACTTCTCTGCCACTTTAAAACAAGGATCGCCCTTCTTCCAGTTCACAACAACATATTCATCATTTCTGTTCAAGGCCTCTTCAGAAGTATCTTTAGAGTCCATATTTCCACAAACAGTCTCTTCAAAGCAGTTTAGGCCTTTTCTATCAAGCTTTTCAGAACTCTTCCAGAATCTTCCCCTTATCCATTTAAAAAGCCGTTTCAACATGTTTGGTATTTGCAAATTCAGCAGCAAAAGTACCCCAGTTCTCTGGTACCAAAATCTGTTCTAGTTTGCCAATGCTGCCAGAATGCAAAACACCAGAGATGGATTGGCTTTTATAAAAGAGGTTTATTTGGTTACACAGTTACAATCTTAAGGCTATAAAGTATCCAAGGTAACACATCAGCAATCAGGTATCTTCACTGGAGGATGAACAATGGTGTCCAGAAAACCTCTCTTAGCTGGGAAGGCATGTGGCCAGTGTCTGCTCCGAAGTTCTGGTTTCAAAATGGCTTTTTCCCAGGACATTCCTCTCTAGGCTGCATTTCCTAAAAAATGTCACTCTTAATTGCTCTTGGGGTATTTGTCCTCTCTTAGCTTCTCTGGAGCAAGAGTCTGCTTCCAATGGCCATCTTCAAAATGTCTCTCATCTGCAGTTCCTGTGCTTTCTTCAAAATGTCCCTCTTGGCTGTAGCTCCTCTTCAAAATGTCACTCACAGCTACACTGAGATCCCCCTGTCCATCAGCTCATTTATATGGCTCCAGTGACTCAACTTAGACCCACCCTGAATGGGCAGAGCAACACCTCCATGGAAATTATCCAATCAGAGTCATCACCCACAGTTGGGAGGGGCACATTTCCATGCAAACAACCTAATCCAAATGTTCCAACTTAATCCCCACTAATATGCCTGCCCCACAAGATTGCATCAAAGAATATGGTTTTTTCTGGGGGACATAATACATTCAAACCAGCACATTACCCTTACTATTTTTTGTTTGATGTTTGCATGAAATATCTTTTTCTAACCTTTCATTTTCAACTTGTTTTCGTCCTTGGGGCTTAAGTGAATCTCTTGTATACAGCATATGGATGGATCCTGTTTTTTATCCATCTTGCCAGTCTATGTCTTCTTTATTTTAAATTCAGTTTTACTGAAACATATTCACACACCACACAATCATCCACAGTGTACCATCAACTGTTCACAGTACCATTATGTAGCTGTGCGTTCATCACCACAATCAAGTTTTGAACATTTTTCTTACCCCAAAACACGTAAAAATCGGAACAAAAATAAAACTAAAAAAGAAAACCCAAAGCATTCCACCCCCCTTCCCATTCTATTTTTCATTTAGTTTTTGTACCCATTTTTCTACTCATCTGTCCATACACTGGATAAAGGGAGGGTGAGCCACAGGGTTTTCACAATCACACAGTCACACCTTGTAAGTTACATAGTTATGCAATAGCCTTCAAGACTCAAGGCTACTGGGTTACAATTTGACAGTTTCAGGTAGTTCCTTCTAGCTATTCCAATACACTAAAAATTAAAAAGGGATATCTGTATAGCACATAAGAATGCTGTCTAGAGTGACCACTCGATACCATTTGAAATCTCTTAGCCACTGAAACTTTTTTTGTTTCATCTTGCTTCCCCCTTTTGGTCAATAAGATTTTCTCAATCCCACAATGCCAGGTCCAGTCTCATTCCCAGGATTCATGTCCCCCATTGTCAGGGAGATTTACAGCCCTGGGAGTCATGTTCCACATAGTGGGGAGGGCAGTGAGTTTGCCTGCCTAGTGGGCTTAGAGAGAAACAGGCTATGTCTGAGAGAAAAAGAGTTTCTCTTGGGGAAACCCTTAGGCACAATTATAAGTAGGCTTAGCCTCTCTTTTCCAGTAAAAACATTCAACTGACAGTCCTCTATGATTCTGAGACCATCAGTATTAATGCAGGTGGAGAAGTCCAACTTGTCAGCATTTTCTCCTAGTTCCTCAGGAAGGCCCTGCATATACATTTTTATTCTCTTCCCAAATTATTTGTGATGTATCATGATTTCACACTAACCTTTACAAATCTATGATATCTCACTTCTTATTCAAAGTTCCATAAAATTGTGGTGTTTGAATAAACTGACCATACAAATTAAATTATTTAGTGTGCTACAGGAAATAAAACTCCTGCACCAAATAAACATTTCATCTCTTGTTCTCATGCAGAAGTTGAAGTTTTAAAACATGGTCAGTAACAGCCTTTACCCTTTGACCTGATTTGCCGTAGTCCTAACCAGATCTGTTTCATTCATAACTCTAATTGAATTCTGAATGAATTCAGCTTTTTAAACAGTTGCTGTATGAGGTAATACTGACATTCATAGTTGCTGAGCTCTAGTTCTGAGTTTCAGGGGTTGCACAGATACTCAAAGCTCCAGAGGACAGCAAGTAATACACAAAGAGCTCAGCATTTCAAATTTGGAGATAACCGTTACAACTCAGGAATAGATGTGGCTGCTGTAAGAGCTTACAATCTAGGGAACATTAAAATAAGCATTCTCCTCATAACCTATGCTCTAAGATTCAATTATCAGAGTTTACACATTATAGTTAGCCCATAGTAGTGAGGCATTATAATATTTTTGCTTCTGGTGTTCTTCACTCAAAACTCTGTCCTCAAGATCCATTCACCTATTTGAATGTCTCACAACTTCATTCCTTCTTGTAGCTGCTCAATAGTCTATTGTAGACATAATGCTGAGTGAAATAAGCCAGACACCAAAAGAGAAATATTGTATGTTACAACTAATGTGAATTCTGTGAAAAATATAAAATATTTCATACTGTAAAATGTAAGGGACCTAGAGATAGATAGCAACTAGTGAAGGGGAATGATAATCTAATAAGAACAGATAAGCTATTGAGGGCAATCTCAATGATACAGGAATTCTCAGGAATGATTATGGTTTTCAAATTTTCTTGGATATGGTAGGAACATATTGGGAGCAATGTAGTTACCTTAGGTTATTTGTTTTTCTTATTCCTTTATTTGGTTATGGTATGTTAATTTTCTTGGGGTATGGTGGGAACATGTTGGAAGTAATGTAGTTGTTTCAAGTTATTTGTTTTTCTTAATCTTTTGCTTTGTTTTGTTTGAAATGTTGGGGTTCTTTTGTTGTCTGTTTTTCAATTTTTCAATAAAGTTAAAAAATAAATAAAAGATCAATTTTCCATAAAAATGTCTATTGTATGCCTACACCACAATTCACCATTCTGTTCATCAGTTGATGTTTCCTAGGCCACCTCCATCCTTGGAGCACTGGGGGGAAATGTGGAACTATTAAACTTTCCCACCTGTGAAACTGGATATTCTCTCAAGCATTAGGTACTCCCAGTTTAATAAGCCAAGCCTTCTGTCTTTGGGCTTGGCCTTATGAAACTTATTCCAGCAAAGAAGCTAAGCCTACCTATAAGTATGCCTAAAAGTCACACTCAAAGAACCTCTTTTGTTGCTCAAATTTGGCCTCTCTCTCTAAGCAAACTCTGCTAATAAACGCACTAGCTTCCTCCTATGTGGAACATGGCTCCCAGGGGTGTAAGTTCTCCATGGCAATCTGAGACATGACTCCCAGGGATGAGCCTTACCTTGGCATTGTTGGATTGAGAAGGCCTTCTTGACCAAGAGGGGGAAAATTAAACAAAGTAGGTGTCAGTGGCTAAGAGATTTCAAATACAGTTGAGAGGTTATCCTGAAGGTTACTCTTATGCAAGCTTCAGCTAGATATTCCAAATGGCCACAGTAAGCCAAGCCCAAATCAATTGTAGTTCCAAAAATTCTAAAGAATACCCAGGTCCCCATCTGATAATCTATAAAAGTTTCACTCACTAAGTTTATTTTTCAGAAAGTTAGAACTTCCACATTGTTTCTATGCCAGATAAGTCCCAAAACCCAGAGACAGCAGCCTCTTCAAGAACATCAACCACTGCATCCCTCTTCCCCATAATGTCAACAGCCCTTTTCAATATGAAAAGTTTAGAATAACCACTGCCAAGATATCCCTGAAGATTGAGACAGTGGTCAAATGAGGAGGAGTAGCAACAGACAAGATAGGATTTAAAAAATGAATCATTACATAGACATTTTTCTAGTCTCTAGTGTATTAGGAAATCTAGAAAGAAATAACTGAAATTGTGGAACTGTAACCCATACCATACTTTGAAATTTCCTTTGTAACTACTTGTTAAACCATACTTTAAATGTTACCATGTATCTGTGTATATATATTATATCTCCCAATAAAATGTGTTAAAAAAATACACCACTGCTAAAAGACCAATACAACCCAAGTGCTCATCAACCAATGAATGGATAAATCAAATGTGGTCTATACATATGGTGGAATATTATTCAGCAGTGAGAGGCAATGAAGTCCCGAAACATGTGACAACATAGATGAACCTTGAAGACATTATGTTCAATGTAATAAGTCAGTCACAAAAGTACAAACATAGGATGATCTCACTAATATGTGAGCTCAGAGATAAAATCTAGAATATAGGTTATCAGGAGATAGAATGAGGCCAGAGAATGGGGATAGAGGCTTAATATGTGCAGAATTTTTAAATAGGTTGAATTTAAATGTTTGGAAATGGAAATTGGTATTTGTACAAGTTGTCTGGCAGGATAGAAGAATGTGGGCAGTCCATTTACCAAGGAGTCAGGAGAACATGAAGCAGCTAAGGGGATGGAAATTTAAATAACAGACAAAAAGAAAGCATTGGGAGAACCTAAGATGGTGGCTAGGAGAGAGAGGGCAAAAAAACACCTCCTTGAAAAATACTAGATAAAAGCCAGAAAGTGACCCAGAACACCAGTTCCAGTGATGCACCAGCTGGACAATGTCTGCTAAATCTACAGGGACCATGCACTTGGTGAAACTGGGAATCTGCATTCTGAAATGGGTGAGTAAGCCTGCTGAATACCTGGCAGCCACGCTGTGGTGCGGGAAAACCGTGGATTGGCATTTGGAGTCAAACTAGTTCTTTTTTTTAAATTTTATTTTGAAATAATTTCAGAGTTATAGGAGCAGTTGCAAAAACAATACAAACCCCATACACAGAACTCCAGCATACCCTGTCCCCCTCTTTCAGTACCCCAATCCACCAACTTTAACATGCTGTAACACAACTATTTATTTCCCTCCCTCCCTCCCTCTCTCCTTATCTGTCATCATAATCTATTGCTCTGTCTTCTGAACATATGAGAGCAAGCTGCACACATCCTTGAACAAACACTATAATTCACATATACAATTCCGATGAACAAGAACATTCTTTTATGCAATCCCATTAAATGCAGCTAAGAAGTACAAGAGATTCAACATTGATACAAAGCTTACATTCTATATTTCCTTTTCATTTTTTTTTCCTTATGTCTCAACTGTGTTCCTTTGAGCCTCCTGTCCTCCATCGTCAGATCCCATCCAGGATCATCCTTGGTGTTCAATTATCATCTGTTTAGACTGTCCTTTTTTTTTCTCAATTGTGGAAACATATATACAGCCTAAATCTTCCCATTCCACCCCCTCCCTAGCCTTCCATTAGTGGGATTAATCACATTTAGAATGTTGTAATGCTCTTTCCCACCATCCATTACTAGAAATTTCCCTTCACCTCAAACAGCAACCCTACACTTATTTCTTAACTCCTCATTGCCCCTTCCCCCATTTCTCTTAAACCATACTCTACTTTTCATCTCTATGGTCATATTCTCTGATAATTTCTTTGTGTTTACTGTGGGGCTTAAAATTAACCTCTTAAATCCATAACAATCTTGTTTTTCTTTGATACCAATTTAACTTCAATAGGACATGTAAACTATGTTCCTATAAGCCTCCATTCCCCCACCTTTATATAGTTCTTGTCAAAAATTACATATTTTACATTGAGTTCAAAACCATTGATTTGTCATTAGAGTTTGTGTACTTTATATCATGTAGGAAGTAAATAATGGCGTTACAATTAAAAAATTATTGACTTCTATTTGTATTCCATTGTGGTCAGAGAATGTGCTTTAAATATATTCAATTTTTTTTAATTTATTGAGGCTTGTTTTATGTCCTAGCATATGGTCCATTCTGGAGAAATATCTGTGATCACTAGAGAAAAATGAATGTCTTGGTGATTTGGGATGTAAGATTCTATATAAGTCTGATAAAATTCTCTATATCTCTTTCTTCTTTCTTTGTTTCTCTGTCAGTAGGGCTCCCTTTCGTATTGAAGTAGGGCAGGTCTTTTATTGGCAAACTCTCTCAGCATTTGTTTGTCTGTGAAAAATTAAAGCTCTCCCTCAAATTGGAAGGAGAGTTTTGCTGGATAAAGTATTCTTAGTTGGAAATTTTTCTCTCTCAGAATTTTAAATATGTCATGCCACTGTCTTCCTGCCTCCATGGTGGCCGCTGAGTAGTCACAACAGTCTTATGTAGTTTCCTTTGTATGTGGTGAATTGCTTTTCTCTTGCTGCTTTCAGAACTTGCTCCTTCTCTTCAGTATTTGAGAATCTGATTAGAATATGTCTCAGAGTGGGTTTATTTGGATTTATTCTATTGGAGTTCACTGGGCATTTATGGTTTGTGTATTTAGATTGTGTAGAAGGTTGGGGAAGTTTTCCCCAACAATTTCTTTGAATACACTTTCTAGACTTTTGCCCTTCTCTTCCCCTTCTGGGACATCAATGAGTCTTAAATTTGGATGTTTTATTTTATCTATCATATCCCTGAGATCCATCTCAAGTTTTTCAATTTTTTTCTCCATTCTTTCTTTTGTTTTTTCATTTTCTGTTCTGTGGACTTCTAGGACACTCAGTCATTGTTCAACTTCCTCTAATCTTGTATTATGAGTATCCAGAGTCTTTTTAATTTGACCAACAGTTTCTTCTATTTCCATAAGACCTTCTATTTTTTTATTTACTCTTGCAATGTCTTCTTTATGCTCTTCTAGGGTCTTCTTTATGTCCCTTATATCCTGTGCCATGGTCTTCTTCATGTCCTTTATATCCTTTGCCATGTTTTTGTTCCTCGATTGTAGTTCTTTGATTAATTGTGCCAAGTACTGTGTCTCTTCTGATATTTTGATTTGGGTGTTTAGGATTGGGTTCTCCATATTGTCTGGTTTTATCATATGCATTAATATTTTCTGTTGTTTTTGGCCTCTTGACATTTGCTTTGCTTGATAGGGTTCTTTCAAGTTGTAAAAAAAAAGTGTCAATCTAATTTTTCAGAAATACAAGTTGGTGGTGTACACTTTCTCTAACTAACCAGCAGATGGTGTCTGCAAGTCACCTATACCCCTCAAGTCAGTTCTCCTCAACTTTGACTTTGTGGTGTGTGGGGAAATGATTCTTGTGGGGTTCAGTTGGTGAACTCAGTTTGGATGTGTTGTTGGAGCTGTCTGCCTGAATGTGGGGTATGTGTCTGGGTGGTTAGGGAGGCAGGGCAGCTTTAGTATTCAAACTTCTCAGGTGTTCCCAGAGATTCAAGGCTGTTATAAGAGTCTAAGCCTTCATTTCAGTTTTGCCCCAGATTTTCTCTGTCACTAACCCACAAACCATGGGCACTGACGTAGCATCCCTGATTTTTCTGAGCAGGCCCCCCTTCTCAGCTGTGATCTTCCAGGACCTCCGCTAAGGGAAGGCTGTGCTACTTCACAAGTGCATGCCATCCCTCAAGGGAAGCCCCGGGCCACCAGGCCATGCAGGGGAGCTCTCAGCCTGATGCAAAGATGGCTGAATGGGGCATCTCAACCCCTCCCCTTTTCGCACAGTTCCTCCTTGCCAGCTCTGGGACAACTGGTGCAGCTCTGGGCTGTGGGCATGGCCCTGGGCAGGAGTGTCTCCAGCCCATTGGGGAGCCAGCTGCAAGCAGCAGGGTTTCTTTCTCCTTTTGGCTCTCCCCTCTGCTCCCCTGACCCTGAGGGAATCTGCAGTGGGCTATCCTCCATGCCAGACACTGAGAGGTTGCCTCGGCCTGCTCCTGCCATGTTTCACTGTGTGGTTCCCACCATCACAACTGCATCTGCTCCTGGATTTTTCCCTTTTTATTTTTCTAAAAAGAACCAATCTGTCTCCAAATGCCAACCCCCGGCTTCCCCACACTGCAGCATGGCTGTGGGTCTTTCAGCCAGCTTACTCACTCATTTCAGAATGCAGACTCCTGGTTTCACCAAGTGCATGGCCCCTGTGGTCCTAGCAGACCTTCTCCAGCTGGTACATCACTGAAACCAGTATTCTGGGCCACCTTCTGGTTTTTAGCTAGTATTTTTCACAGATGTGTTTTTTTGCCCTGTCTCACCTAGCTGCCATCTTAGGTTCGGGATCTCAGGCTAGTTATTTTTTAAAGAAAACCCAAAAGCAGCTGCAGATATGGCAGTGAGAACCACACAGTGAAGCATGGCAGGAATGGCTGTGCAAACTCCTCAATATCTGGCATGGAAGATACCCTTTTACGCACCTGCTGCTAATTGTCTCTGAGTGAGGCAGGCAGAGGTGAGCCAAAAGGGGAAAATAACTACATCCCTTGCAGCCATCTTCCCAGCAGACTGGGAATGCTCCTGTCTGGCACTGGAACCATAGCCCAGAACTATGCCAAAAAACCCAGTGTGATGGGAGGTGTTTCCAGCATCATGTGCACACACCACAATATCAGGCATGGACAATAGCCTTTCACACACCCACAGCTAATTGTCCCATAGCTGGGAAAGCAGAGCTGTGCAAAAAGGTCGAAATTAACATGCCCTATACAGCCATCCTTACAGCATACTGGGAACACACCTACACAGCCCAGTGGCCCAGAACTTCCCTTGAAGGATGGTATGCAATTGTGATGTAGCAGAACATTCCCTCAGCAGAGGCCATAGGAGGGCATGGCTTGGAAGAGGGACCCACTTACAAGTCCAAGGGACCATATGCCAATACCAAGGACTTGTGGGTCAGTGGCAGAGATGATCTGTGGTGGGACTAAGGTGAAGGCTTGGACTCTTGCAACAGCCTTAAATCTCCAGGAACATATAGGAGGTTTGACTGTTAAAGCTGCCCTGCCTCCCTAAATGCTCAGACACATGCTCCACATTCAGGGTGGACAGCACCAACAACACACCCAAACTTGGTTCACCAAGTGAACCCCTCAAGAATCAGACCCCCACACACCACAAAGACAAAGTTGGGGAGAACTGACTTGAGGGGAATTGGTGACATACAGATGTCATCTGCTGGTTAGTAAGAGAAAGTGTACACCACCAAGCTGTAGATCTGACAAATTAGAGATTGGTATTTTATAGACCCTGAAAGAACCCTATCAAGTAAAGCAAATGCCAAGAGGCCAAAACAACAGAAAATTTTAAAGCATATGAAAAAAACAGACAATATGGAGAACCCAAACTCAAACACCCAAATCAAAACATCAGAAGAGACACAGTACTTGGTGCAATTAATCAAAGAACTAAAGTCAAACAATGAGAGCATGGCACAGGATATAAAGGACATGAAGAAGACCCTAGAAGAGCATAAAGAAGAAATTGCAAAAATAAATTAAAAAATAGAAGATTTTATGGAAATAAAAGAAACTGTTAGCCAAATTAAAAGGACACTGGATACTCATAATACAAGATTAGAGGAAGTTGAAAATGACTCAGCATCCTCGAGGACCACAGAACAGAAAATGAAAGAACAAAAGAAAGAATGGGGAAAAAATCAAAAAAAATTGAAATGGATCTCAGAGATATGATAGATAAAATAAAACATCCAAATTTAAGACTCATTGCTGTCCCAGAAGGGGAAGAGAAGGGTAAAGGTCTAGAAAGAGTATTCAAAGAAATTGTTGGAGAAAATTTCCCAAACCTTCTACACAATATAAATACACAAAGCATAAATGCTGAGTGAACCCCAAATAGAATAAATCCAAATAAACCCACTCCAAGACATATTCTGATCAGACTGTCAAATACTGAAGAGAAGAAGCAAGTTCTGAAAGCAGCAAGAGAAAAGCAATTCACAGCATACAAAGGAAACAACATAAAACTAAGTAGTGACTACTCAGTGGCCACCATGGAGGCAAGAAGGCAGTGGCATGACATATTTAAAATTCTGAGAGAGAAAAATTTCCAACCAAGAATACTTTATCCAGCAAAACTCTCCTTCAAATTTGAGGGAGAGCTTAAATTATTCACAGACAAACAAATGCTGAGAGATTTTACTAATAAAAGACCTGCCCTACTTCAAATACTAAAGGAAACCCTACCGCCAGAGAAACAAAGAAAAGCAAGAGAGATATAGAGAAATTTAACAGATATATGTATAGAACATTACATCCCAAATCACCAGGACACACATTCTTCTCTAGTGATCAAGATCTTTCTCCAGAATGGACCATATGCTGGGACATAAAACAAGCCTCAATAAATTTAAAAAAAATTGAATTTATTCAAAGCACATTCTCTGACCACAACAGAATACAAATAGAAGTCAATAACCATCAGAGACAGAAAATTCACAAACACCTGGAGGGAAAAGTAAGGGTGAGATGAAAACATTCCCAGATAATCAAATACTGAGGGACTTCATCACCAGTATATCAGACCTATAAGAAATGCTAAAGGGAATTGAGCAAGCTGAAAGGAAGAGACACTAAACAATTGACTGAAACCACATGAAGAAATAAAGATTTCTAGTAAAGATCACATGGTAAATATAAATACCAATACTACTGTATTTTTGATTTGTAACTCCACTATTTACTTCCTACAGGATCTAAAATACATAAACTGTAATGATAAATCAGTGATTTGGGACTCAATGTAAAATATGTAATTGTTGACAAGAACTACATAAAGGTGGGGAATTGGTGGAGTATAGGAACATAGTTTATGGGTCCTTTTGAAGTTAAGTTGGTATCAAAGAAAAACAAGATTGTTTGGACTTAAGAGGTTAAGTTTAAGCCCCACTGTAAACACAAAGAAAGTATCAGAGAAAATGACCATAGAGATGAAAAGTAGACTAGGGGTTACAAGAAGTGGGGAAAGGGGCAATGGGGAGTTAAGAAATGAGTGTAGGGTTTCTGTTTGGGATGAAGGGAAATTTCTAGTAATGGATGGTGGGAAGGTGATAACATTGCAACATTCTAAATGTGATTAATCCCACTAATGGTATGCTAGGGAGGGGGTGGAATGGAAAGATTTAGGCTGTATATATGTATCCACAAGTGAAAAAAAAAAGACATTCTAAATAGATAATGACAATTATATGCCAAGGATGATCCTGGATGGGATCTGAGGATGGAGGAAAGGAGGCTCAAAGGGACACAGTTGGGACATAAGAAAAAACAAAGGAAATATAAAATGTAAGCTTTGTGTCAATGTTGAATTTCTTGAACCTCTTAGCTGTGTTTCATGGGAATGCATAAAAAATGTTTTTGTCAAGGGAAATGTATATGTGAATTATATTGTTTGTTCAAGGATGTGTGCAGCTAGCTCTCATATGTTCAGAAGAGAGCAATAGATGAAGGATGATAGAGAGGGAGGGAGGGAGGGAGAGAAAGAAAGAAAGAAATGGTGGTGTGACAGGATGTTAAAATTTGTGGATCAGGGTATCAGAGGAGGGGGTCAGGGTATGCTGGAGTTCTGTGTATGGGGTTTGTAATGTTTCTGCAACTGTTCCTGTAACTTTGAATTTATTTCAAATAAAATTTAAAAAATAAATAAATGAGAGAGAAAAAAAAAAGGAATTAACTGTTCACCTGGAGGAACCAGAGAAAGAACAGAAAACTAACCCCAAAGCAAAGAGAAGGAAACAAAAACAAAGAGTAGAGCAGAAATAAATGAAATTGAGAACAGGAAAATGGAGAGAATCAACAAAACCGGAAGTTGGTTCTTTGAGAAAATCAACAAGATTGATGGCCCCTAAACTAGGCTAACAAAGAGTGAGAGAGAGAGAGGGAGAAAGAGAGAGCAGATGCAAATAAATACAATCAGAAATGGGAAAGGAGACATAATTACTTACCCTGCAGAAATAAAGGATATAATGAGAAGATCCTATGAGTAACTATATGCTAATCAACTAGACAACTTAGATGAAATGAACAACTTCCTAGAAAAGCAAGAAAAACCAACACTGACTCTAGAAGAAATAGACAACCTCAACAAAATAATCACAAGTAAGAAGAATTGAGTCAGTCATCAAAAAGTTCCCGAAAAACAATAGCCCAGGACCAGATGGCTTCACATGTGAATTCTACCAAGCATTGAAGAAAGAATAAGAAAACAAACATAATATTTTAATAGTATTTTTTTAATTTTTTGATAAATATAGTTAAAAATAAATATAAACAGAAAAGAATTAGTATCAATCCTGCTCAAACTCTTCAAAAAAATTAATAGGAGGGAAAGTTACCTATCTCATTTTATGAAGCCAACATCACCCTAATACCAAAATCAGACAAAGATACTACAAAAAAAGAAAGGAAAACAATAGGCCAATCTCTGTAATGAATATAGATGCAAAAATCCTCAACAAAATACTTGCAAATTGAATTCAGAAGCACATTAAAAGAATTATACACTACAACCAGGTGGGATTTATTCCAGTATGCAAGGCTGGTTTAACACAAGAAAATCAATTAATGTAATACACAACACCACAATAAATCAATGCAGCAGAACTACATGATCATCTCAATCAATGCAGAAAAGGCATTTGATGAAATTCAACATTTTTTGTTGATGAAAACACTTCAAAGGATAGGAATAGAAGGGAAGTTTCTCAATATGATAAAGCAATATATGAAAAACTCACTGCTAATATACTCAATAATGAAAGACTGAAAGCTTTCCCTCTAAGATCAGGGACAAGACAAGGATATCCACTGTCACCATTATTATTCAAATTGTGTGGGAAGTTCTAGCTAGAGCAATTAGGCAAGAAAAAGAAATAAAAGTCATCCAAATTGGAGAGGAAGAAGCAAAACTTTCACTGTTGCAGATATGATCATGTATGCAGAAAATCCAGAAAAATCTGCAGCAAAGCTACTAGAACTAATCAGTGAATACAACAAAGTTGTAGGCTACAAGATCAACATGCAAAAACCTGCAGTGTTCCTATACACAAGTAATGTGCAACAGGAGGAGGAAACTGATAAAAATTCCATTTACAGTAGCAACCAAAAGAATCAAGTATTCAGGAATAAACTTAACCAAGGCCACAAAAGACCCATACAGAGAAAACTAGAAGAAACTGCTAAAAGAAATCAAACAGACCTTTAAAAAACAAGGAAGAACATACTGCATTCATGGATTGGAAGAGTAAATACAGTTAAGATGTCAATTCTACGTAAATTGACTTTTAGATTCAATACAACACCAATTAAAATCCCAGCAACTTAATTTTCAGAAATAGAAAAAACAGCAACCAAATTTATTTGGAAGGGCAATGTGCCCCAAATAGCCAAAAATATCTTGAGAAACAGGAATGAAGTGGGAGGTCTCATAATACCTGACTTTGAAATGTATTACAAAGCTACAATGGTCAAAACAGCATGGTACTGGCATAAGGAGAGATACACCAAACAATGGAATTGAATTGAGTGATCAGTAATAGACCCTCACATCTATGGACAATTGATCTTTGATAAGGCAGTCAAGCCAATGCACCTGGGACAGAGCAGCCTCTTCATCCCAAAAGAATGAAAGAGGACTCTTACCTCAAAGCTTATACAACTATTAACTTGAAATGGATCAAAGACCTAAACATTAGCACTAAGACCATAAGACTCTTAGAAAAAATGTAGGGCAATGTGTTAAAGATACAATGACAGGAGGTGGCTTCCTGGACTTTACACCCAAAGCATGAGCAACCAATAGATACAGAAATAGATAAATGGGATCTCCTCAAAATTAAAAGCTTTTGTATATCAAGGACTTTGTCAGAAAAATAAAAAGGCAGCCTATGCAATGGGAAACAATATTTGGAAACCACATATCAGATAAGGGTTTAATATCCCAAATATATAAAGGGATCCTACAACTCAACAGAAAGATAAACAACCCAATTAAAAAATGGGCAAAAGACATGGGCACTTATTGAATGTGGCACTAGCTTTCAGGGATTCTGTTTTTCTTTATGAGCCAGGCCTACAACAAGCAACCATGTCTAAGGGACCTGCAGTTGGCATTGATCTTGGCACCACCTTCTCATGTGTGGGTGTCCTCCAGCATGGAAAAGTGGAGATAATTGCCAACAATTGGGGGAACCAAACAACTCCAAGCTATGTGGCCTTTACTGATACTGAATATTTGTTTGATTGGTGATGCTGTGAAGAATCGAGTTTCAATGAATCCCACCAACATGGTTTTTTATGGCAATCATCTGATTGGGCATAGATTTGATGATGCTGTTGTCCAGTCTGACATGAAGCATTGGCCTTTTGTGGCGGTGAATGATGCAGGCAGGCCCAAGGCCCAAGTAGAATACAAGGGCGAGACCAAGAGTTTCTATCCAGAGGAGGTATCCTGTATGGTGCTGATGAAAATGAAGGAAATTGCAGAAAGCCTACCTTGGGAAGACTGTTACCAATGCTGTTGTCACAGTGCCAGCTTATTTTAATGACTCTCAGCATCAGGCCACCAAAGATACTGGTACCATTGCCAGCCTCAACATACTCAGAATCATCAATGAGCCAACTACTGCTGCTATTGCTTATGGCTTAGACAAAAAGGTTGGTGCTGAAAGAAATGTGCTGATCTTTGACTTGGGAGGTGGCACTTTTGATGTGTCAATCCTCACTATTGAAGATGGAATCTTTGAGGTCAAATCAACAGCTGGAGACACATACGTAGGTGGAGAGACTCTGACAACCAAATGGTAAACCATTTTATTGCAAAGTTCAAGCACAAGCATGAGGACATCGGTGAGAACAAGAGAGCTGTCTGCCATCTCCGTACTGCTTGTGAATGAGCTAAGCACACTCTTTCTTCAAGCACCCAGGCCAGTATTGAGATTGATTCTCTATATGAAGGAATCAGCTTCTATACCTCCATTACCCATGCCCGGTTTGAAGAATTGAATGCTGACCTGTTCCATGGCACTTTGGACCCTGTGCAGAAAGCCCTTAGGGATGCCAAGCTGGACAAATCACAGATCCATGGTATTGTTCTGGTGGGCAGTTCTACTCATATCCCCAAGATTCAGAAACTCCTCCAGGACTTCTTCAATGGAAAAGAACTGAACAAAAGCATCAACCCTGATGAGGCTGCTGCTTATGGTGCAGCTATTCAGGCAGCCATCCTGTCTGGAGACAAATCTGAAAATGTTCAGGATTTGCTGTTCTTAAATGTCACTCCTCTTTCCCTTGTATTGAAACTGCTGGTGGAGTCATGACTGTCCTCATCAAGTGCAATACTACAATTCCCACCAAGCAGATGCAGACCTTCACTACCTACTCTGACAACCAGCCAGGTGTACTCATGCAGGTTTATGAAGGTGAGCATGCTATAACCAACGATAACAACCTGCTTGGCAAGTTTGAACTTATCAGGATACCTCCTGCCCCCACATGGTGTTCCTCAGATGGATGTCACCTTTGACATCGATGTTAATGGCATCCTCAATGTTTCAGCTGTGGATAAGAGCATAGGAAAGAGAACAAGATCACCATCACTAATAGACAAGGGTTGTTTGAGCAAAGAAGACATTGAGCACATGGTCCAGGAAGCCAAGAAGCACAAAGCTGAAGATGAGAAGCAGAGAAACAAGGTATCCTCCAAGAATTCACTTAAGTCCCATACATTTAACATGAAAGTAACAGTTGAAGATGAGAAACTTCAAGGCAAGATCAATGATGAGGACAAGCAGAAGATTCTTGACAAATGCAATGAAATCATCAATTGGCTAGATAAGAATCAGACTGCAGAAAAGGAAGAATTTGAGCATCAGCAGAAGGAACTGGAGAAAGTCTGCAACCCCATCATTACTGAGCTGTACCAGAGTGCAGGAGGCATGCCAGGAGGGAGGCCAGGTGGAATGCCTGGGGGCTTCCCTGGTGGTGGAGCTCCTCCTTCTGGTGGTGCCTCTTCTGGACCCACTATTGAAGAGGCTGAGTAAATCAATCAGCATACTTAGCATTGTTCCATGGTAAAAAAAAATTGAAGGATCAAAATTTGTAGCACATTCTGTGGCAGTTCAGCTGCTATTCAAAATTCCTGGGCATTCTTAATACTTGACTATGAAATATGTGCACAGGAACAGGACATAACATTGCACTTTATATTAGCACTGTGTGGTAAGTGGAAAATGCAATGTCTTAAATAAAGCTACTTAAAATTGGAAAAAAAAAGACATTGTCAGATACTTTTCTGAAGAAGAAATACAAATGGCTCAAAAACATATGAAAAATGCTCAGCTTCACTGGCTATTAGGGAAATGCTAATCAAAACCAAAATGAGATGTCATCTCACACCTACTGGAATGGTGATTATCCAAAAAACAGAAAATTACAAGTGCTGGAGAGGATATGGATAAAGAGGCACTCTTATACACTGTTGGAGGGAACGTAGATTAGCACAGCCTCTCTGGAAGGCAGTGTGTTGTTCCTTCGGGAAGCTATGTGTAGATTTGCCATATGATCCAGCTATTCCATTAGAAGTTATATAATATACTCAGAGGGACTGAAAGTTAAGACATGAACAGACATCTGTAAACTGATGTTTAGAGCAGCATTATTCATGATTGTCAAGAGATGGAAACAGCCCAAATGCCCATCAATGGATGAGTGGATGAACAAACTGTGGCATATACAAATGATGGCATATTATGTAGCTGTAAGACAGAACAAAGTCATGGAACATATAAGGTGGATGAACCTTCAGGATGTTACGTTGAATGAAGTTAGCCAGAAACAAAAGGACAAATGCTGTATGGCCTCACTAATATGAACTAACATTAATGAGCAAATTTGAGAGTTTAAAGCTGAGAACACAGGTTGTCAGGAGATAGAAAGAGGGTAGAGATAGGACATTTGATGCTGAAGGAGTATAGAATGTTCATCAGGATTGATTGTATATATCCAGAAATAGATGGCATAATACAGTGTGATGGTAGCACAATATTGTAAGTATACTGATCAAGGATGTCTGTGAGTAAAGCTGAAAGTGGAGGGCTAAGGGCATGTATGACACCAGAAGTAAAGATAGATGATAAAAGACAGACTGTATAACTTAGTGAAAACAATAGTGGTCAATGATTGTGAATAAATGTATAAATATAAAAATGTCTTCACATATGGGAGAACAAATGAATGTCTACCATGCAAAGTGTTGAAAAAGGGATGGTATTGGGGAAAAATATAATCAAAGCAAATTGAAGTCTATGGTCAACAGTGACATTGTAATATGCTTCCATTAAACGTAACAAAGGCAGTATACCAAAGCTAAATGTGTATAGGAGGGGACTATAAGGGAGGGATATGGGATTCTTTGTAGTGGTGGTGGTGTCTTATCTTATTATTATATTGTACCATTTGTATTTTGTTATTTTCAGTATCTTTTTATTATTCTTTAAAATTTTTTCACAGTAATGAATATATTCAAGTGCTGATTCTGATGATAAATGCACAACTATATGTTGATACCATGAACAATTGATTTCACACTGTGGATGAAGGTATGGTATGTGAATATATCTCTATAAAATTGTAGGAAAAATATGAATAGGGTAAAAGTGCTGGAGAAAACATGGAGAGAGGGATGTACCTATTTACTGTTGGGGGAGTAGCAGAAGGGTGAGCCCATCTGGAGGACAGGATGGTGGTTCCATAAAAAGCTAAGTATGTGGGTGTCATAAGGTCCTGCAACCTCATTATGGAGTATATACTTGGAAGATCTGAGAACAGGGACATGAATGGACATTTGCACACTAGTGTTTATGGAGTCAGTATTCATGATTTGCAATGGGTACATGGACTGATGAACAGAATGGAATGATGAGCAACTACAAGGAGTGAAGCTGTGAGACATGCAATGAGGTGAATGGATCCTGTAGGCAGCATTTTGAGCAAAGTACTCCAGAAACAAAAAGACAAACATTATACTGCCTCACCAACATGGAGTAACTACAATGTGTAAACTCAAAATTGAGTCTTAGAACACAGCCTAACAGGGAAATAATTATTGTAATGGTCCCTGGATTGTAAACTCTTACAGCAGTCAATTCTGTTCCTGAATTGTAATGGCTATCTCCAAACTCTGAGATGCTGATCCCTTACTGTATAACCTGCTCAGTCTCTGGAATTTTGGGTATCTGTGTGACACCTGAAACTCAGAGCTAGAGCTCAGCAGATATGAATGTCAGTATTAGAACCTACAGCAGCCATTATAAAAGATGAAAAAGAGTCCAGACTTCAATTAGAGATATGAATGAAGCAGATCTGGTAGGGACTAAGGCAAAGCAAGCCAAAGGGTAAATGACAATACTGACTGTGTTTTAAAACTCCAACTTCCATGTGAGACCAAGGAAAGAGATGTTTATTTGGTGCAGGACATAAATCTTCTATAGCACACTAAAAAAATTTAACTTGTGTGGTCAATTTATTCAAACACCATAATTACATGGAAGTTTGAATAGGAAGTGAAATCTGGTAGGTTTGTACAGGTTAGTGTGAAACAGTGATACATCCCAAAGTAACTGGGGCAGAGAATAAAAACATATATGTGCCCCCCACCAAGGAGCTGGGGGAAAATGAGGAAGTGTTGGGACATCTCCACCTGGGTTATTGCTGGTGTTCTCATAGACATTGAGGACTGAGAATTTGGTGTACCAAATCCTTGATCTTAGGCCTTGCCCTTATGAAGCTTATTGTTGCAAAGCCTACTTAAAATTGTGCCTAAGGTTCTCCCCCAGAGTACTTCTTTCTTTGTTGCTCAGATGTGGCTTTCTCTCTCTAGCTAAGCCAACTCAGCAGGTGAACTCATTGCACTTCCCCCTATGTGGGACCTGACTCCCAGGGGTGAAAATATCCCTGGCAATGCAGGATATGACTCCTGGGGATGAGCCTGGACCTAGCATCATGGGATTGAGAAAATCTTCTTCACCAAGAGGGGGAAGCAAAATGAAACAAAATAAAGTTTCAGTGGTGGAGAGATTTCAAATGGAGTCAAGAGGTCACTCTGGAGGGTATTTTTATGCACTATGTAGATATCCCTAGAGTTTAGTGTATTGGAACAGCTAGAAGGAAATATCTCTTGAGCTGCAACCCAGTAGCCTTGATTCTTGACAATTGTATAACTATGTAGCTTACATGGGGTGACGGTGTGATTGTGAAAACCTTGTGACTCACACTCCCTTTATCCAATGTATGGATGGATGAATAGAAAAATGGGGATTAAAACTAAATGAAAAATAGGTGGGGATGGGGAATGGAAAGATTTGGTGTTCTTTTTTAATTTTATTTTTTATTACTATTTTTATTCTTTCTGGTGTAAGGAAAATGTTCAAGCATTGATTGTGGTGATGAATGCACAACTATATGATGGCACTGTGAACAGTTGATTGTACATCATGGATGATTGCATTGTATGTGAATATATTTCAGTAAAACAGTAAAAGAAGATTTTTAAAAATTAGAGTTTAAAATATTTACACATAAACAGACACTGAGAGAGTTCATGAACAAGAGCCCTCTCTGCAAGAAATACTAAAGGGAGTGCTACACAGATAGGAAAATACAGGAGATGGAGTCTTGGTGAACAGTGTACAGATGAAGATTAGCAGCAAGTGTAACTAATACAGTAAAAAGAGAGAAAAAATAAGATGTGACTGATAAAATTCAAAAGGCAAATGGTTAAAGTACTGCCTTTACAATAATAACATCAAATGTTAATAGATTAAGCAACCCATAAAAAGACATAGACTGGCAGGAGGGTTAAAAATACCGGATCCATCTGTATGCTGTCTGCAAGAGACTCAACTAAGACCCAAGGACAAAAACAAATTGAGTGTGAAAGGTTGGGTGGGAGATCCAAGACGGCAGATTAGGAGAGAAAGAGCAAAATTCTCCTCCATGAAAAACACTAGATAAAAGACAGAAAGTGCTCCAGAATAGCTGCTCCAGTGTTCCTCTGGCTGGGCAAGTTCTTATACATCCACAGTGACTGTGCACTTGAAGAAACCCACAGACTACATTCAGAAGCATGTGCATTTGAGAGTGCTGGGGAAATGGCAGCCAAGCTGCACCACAGCAGGGAGAAACCTAGGTACTGTGTTTGGAGGTGGTTAGTTTGAAAACCCAGAAAGCAGAAGCCTGGGGGCTGGCAGTGGGAGCTGCAGTGGAGCATGGCAGGGAGTGCCTTTCATGCCCCAGCACCCACCTCAGTATCTTGTGTGTGTTATAGCCCTTCACACACCCACAGCTATTTTTACAGCCTCCAAGGCAGGAATGGGACACTGCAGCAGGCAGAGGACCAAGGAAGTGGGAAGTATCCATGATCCATACAGCCATCTTTTCAGCAGGCTTGGAGAGCCCCCTTTGCAGCACCATGGCCACAAGCTTTCATAGGGAATCCACTTATCCATGACAGCACACAATCCTCTTCAGCAGAAGACCAAAGAGTGCACAGCCCAGAGGCAGGGGTGCCACACAGAAGTGCCAAGAACCCTATACCAATCACAGGGACTTGTGGGCCCAGAGCAGAAAAGGACTCAGGGAATCTGAGCTGAACAGTTTGATACATGCTACAGCCCCAATATATTCCAGCCACAGCCTCAGGAACAACTGGGAGTACTGGGTCTTACAGCTGTCTTCCCTGCCAAGCTGCATAGGGCATGCCACCCACAGGGCTTATGGTCCCAATGCACACAGAAAATTCATGCACTGATTGGACCTCCACAAGGTTTGGACCCCCACTAGCTGCATAGATGAATTTGGGGAGAATTGGCTTGAGGGTAAGAGGTGGCTCAGGCATACCATCTACTGGTAGGTCAGGGAAAGTTCACTCTACCAAACTGTAGCTCTGTCAAATTATAGATGATTGTTTAAATAAGCCTGCATATCCTAAAAGAATCCTATTAAGATAGGCAAATGCCAAGAGGCCAAAAAACAACAGAAGATTTTAAAGCATATGAAGAAACCAGAAGATAGCAATAATCCAGTCACCCAAACCAAAAACAAGAGGAGACACAGAACTTGGAGCAATTAATCAAAGCAGTAATCATAAACAAAAATATCATGGCTCAGGATATAAAGGACATCAAGAAGACCCTAGAAGGGCATAAAGAAGAATTTGCAAGAGTAAATAAAAAATAGAGGAGCTTATGGAAATACAAGAAACTGTTGATCAAATTAAAAAGATTCTGGAAACCCATAGCAGAAGGTTAGATGAAGTAGAGGAAATAATAAGTGAACTTGAAGAAAAAGTTTTGTAGAGTGAAAGAAGAAAAAGAAGGAATGCAGAAAAAAATTGAGAAATTTGAAATGGCTCTCAGAGATATGATGGACAACATGAAGTGCACAAATATAAGAATCATAGGTGTCCCAGAAGGGGAAGAGAAGGGTAAAGCTCTAGGAAGAGTATTCAAAAACATTGTTGGGGAAAACTTCCCAACCCTTCTAAATGACATAAATAAGCAAATCATAGATGCCCAACAAACTCCAAATAGAATGAATCAAAATAAACCCACTCTGAGATATATTCTGATCAGACTGTCAAACACTGAAGAGAAGGAGCAAGTTCTGAAAGCAGCAAGAGAGAAGCAATTCACTACATACAAAGGCAACAACGTAAGAGTAAGTACTGACTACTCAGCAGCCACCGTGAAGGTGAGAAGACAGTGGTATGACATACCTAAATTCTAAAAGAGAATAATTGCCAACCAAGAATTCTTTATCCAGCAGAGCTCTCCTTCAAATTTTAGGGAGAGGTTAAAACCTTCACAGACAAACAAATGCTGAGAGAATTTACTAACAAGAGACCTCACCTGCAATAAATACTAAAGGCAACCCTACCAGCAGAGAAAAAAAGAAAGGGGAGAGAGTTCTGGTGAAGGGCTCAGAACTAAAGAGTTTTAGTAAGGGTAAAGTTTAAAGGAAATAAAGAGAGTAGGGGGAAAACTGTATCTGACAAATAAAAACCAAAGGTATGGTGGCTGATTCAAGAACTGCCTTCACAGTAATAACATTGAATATGAATGGATTAATCTCCCAATTAAAAGCTATAGATTGGCAAATGGACTAAAAAACTATGAATCATCAATATATTGCTTAAAAGAGACTCATCTTAGATCCAGAGACTCAAAGAAATTGAAAGTGATAGGATGGAAAAATATATTCCATACCACCTACAGCAAAAAGAAAGCAGGAGTATCACTATTAACCTCAGACAAAATAGACTTTAAATGAAAGGATGTCATAAGAGACAAAGAAGGTCACTATATACTAATGAAAGGGATAATTCAACAACAAGAAATAACAATCATAAATGCCCATGAATTCAATCAAGGCACAACAAAGTACATTAGGCAAACATTGGCAAAACTGAAGGAAGCAATAGATGTTTCCCCAATATTTGTGGGAGACTTCAATACATCATCTCTCCTATAGATAGACCAGCCAGATATTGGAGCAATAAGGAAACTGAAAACCTAAACAATGCAATAAATGAATTATTAGACTTAACAGACATATGTGGAGCATTACATCCCAAATCACTGGAATACACATTCTTCTCTAGAGCTCATGGAACTTTCCCCAGAATTGATCATATGCTTGGCCATGAAACAAGCCTCAATAATTTACAAAGATTGAAGTTATTCAAAGCACATTCTCTGATCACAATGGAATAAAATTAGAAGTCAATATCAAAGATTTAGAACATTCAGAAATATCTGGAGGTTAAACAACACACTCCTAAATAATCAGTAGATAAAAGAAGAAACAGCAAGGGAAATTTCTGAATATCTAGAGATGAACAAAAACAAAAGCACAACATATCAAAACTTGTGGAATGCAGCAAAGGAGATATTGAGGGGGAAGTTTGCAGCTCTAACTGCATACATTAAAAAGGAAGAAAGAGCCGAAATCAAAAAACTAATGGAAAAACTGAAGAAGCTAGAAAATGAACAGCAAACTAATACTAAACCAAGTAGAAAAAAAGAAATAACAAGGATTAAAGAGAAATAAGTAACATGCTGAACAGCAAAAAACAATAGAATAAATAACACCAAAATTTGGTTCTTTGAGAAGATCAAAAAGATTGACAAGCCCTTAATTAGACTGACAAAATCAAAAAGAGAGAAGACCCAAATAAACAAAACAATAAATGAGAGAGGTGATATTATTGTGGGTCCCAAAGAAATTAAAAAATTTGTAAATGGATACTAGAAACAACTGTTTGCCAATGAACTAGATAATTTAGAGGAAATGGACAATTTCCTGGAAACACACGAGCAGCCTAGATTGACCAGAGAATAAATAGAAGACCTCAACAAACCAATCACAATTAAAGAGACCCAATCAGTCATCAAAAAGCTTCCAACAAATAAATGCCCAGGGCCAGATGGCTTCACAGTGGAATTCTACCAAACTTTCCAAAAAGAACTGATACCAATCTTACTTAAACTCTTTGAAAAAATTGAAGAAAATGGAACACTACCAAACTCATTTTATGAAGCTAACCTCACTGTAATACCAAAACCACATAAAGATATTACCAGAAATGAAATCTCCAGGCCAATCTCCCTCATGAATATAAAGGCAAAAATTCTCAACAAAATACTTGCAAATCAAATCCAGAGACACTTAAAAAATCATACACCATGACCAAATGGGGTTAATTCCAAGCATGCAAGTATGGTTCAACATAAGAAAATCAATGTAATGCAACACATTAACAAATCGAAAGGGAAAAATCAAATGATCATCTCAATAGATGTTGAAAAAGCATTTGACAAAACCCAGCATCCTGATAAAAACACTTCAATAGGTATGAATTGAAGGAAACTTCCTCAATATGATAAAAGGCATATATGAAAAACCCACAGCCAGCATAGTACTGAATGGCAAGAGACTGAAAGCCTTTCCTCTAAGATCAGGAATTAGATAAGGATGCCCACTGTCACCACTGTTATTCAACATTGTGCTGGAAGTGCTAGCCAGGGCAATCCAGCAAGACAAAGAAATAAAAGGCATCCAGATTAAAAAGGAAGAAGTAAAGCTGTTATTATTTGCAGATGATGTGTTCTTATATTTGGAAAACCCTGAGAAAACAATGACACAGCAACTTGAGATAAAAAACAAATTCAGCAAAGTAGCAGGATACAAGATTGATGCACATAAGTCAGTAATGTTCCTATGCAGTAGAAATGACCCAACTGAAGAGACACTGAGGAAAAAGATTCTTTTCTCAATAGCAACTAAAAAAAAATCAACTACCTAGGAATAAACTTAACCAAGGATGTAAAAGACCTATGCATAGAAAATTGCATAACTTTACTAAAAGAAATAGAATGAGACCTAAAATGATGGGAAAATATTCCGTGTTCATGAATAGGAAAGCTAAATATCATTAAGATGTCAATACTACACAAACTCATTTACAGATTCAATGTGATTCCAATCAAAATTCCAACAACCTTCTTTGCAAACTTGGAAAAACTTGTAATCAAATTTATTTAGAAGGGGAAGATGCCTTGAATTGCTAAAAACTTTCTAAAAAAGAAAAAGGAAGTGGAAGGACTTACACTTCCTGACTTTGAAGATTACTGTAAAGCCATGACAGTCAAAACAGCATGGTATTGGCACAAAGATAGACATATTGATCAATGGAATCAAACTGAGAATTCAGAAGTAGAGCCACAGATCTATGGTCAACTGATTTTTTATAAAGCCCCCATATCCACCGAAGTGTGACCTAAGAGTCTCTTCAACAAATGGTTTTGGGAGAACCGTAAAGCCATATCTCAAGAAGTGAAAGAGGACCCCCACCTCATACCCCACACAAAAATTAACTCAAAGTGGATCAAAGGCCTCAATATAAGAGACAGTACCATAAAACTCCTAGAAGATAATGTGGGGAACATCTTCAAGACCTTGTATTAGGAGGTCACTTCTAAGACCTTAAAGCCAAAGGATGAGCAATGAAAGAAAAAATAGATAAATGGGATCTCCTCAAAATAAAAAGCTTCTTACCACAAAGGAATTTGTCAAAAAAGTGAAGAGGCAGCCAACTCAATGGGAAGAAATATTTGGAAACCATTTATCTGACAAAAGACTCGTATGTTGCATATATAAAGAAATCCTAAAACTCAGTGACAATAGAAACAGCCCAATTATATAATGGGCAAATACTATGAAAAGATACTTCACTGAAGAGGAAATACAAATGGCTAAAACACACATGAAAAAATGTTCATCTTCACTAGCTATTAGGGAGATATGAATTAAGACAACAGTGAGATATCATCTCACACCAATTAGAATGGCTGCTATTAAATAAACAGGAAACTACAAATGCTGAAGGGGACGTAAAGAAATTAGAACTCTTATTCATTTTTGGTGGACTGTATAAAGGTACAGCCACTCTGGAAGATAGCCTGGTGGTTCCTTAGAAAACTAGATGTCGAGTTACCCTTTGATCCATCAATTTCACTTCTTGGTATATACCCAGAAGATCTGAAAGCAGTGACAGGAACAGATATTTTCACACCAATGTTCAAAGCAGCATTATTCACAATTGCCAAGAGATGGAAACAATCCAAATGTCCTTCAAATGTGGTATACACAGATGATGGAATACTACAAGGCGGTAAGAAGGAAGATGGTCGTGAAACATATGACAACATGGATGAACCTTGAAGATATAATGATGAGTGAAATAAGCCTGACACAAAAATAGAGATATTGTATGCTACCACTAATGTGAACTGGGTGAAAAATGAAACATAAGTATTTTACATTGTAGAAGGTAGGGGACCTAGAGATAGACAGCAACTAGTGAAGGAGGAATGATAATTTAATAAAAACAGATAAGGTATTGAGGGTAATCTCAATGTTGTGGGAATGCTCAGGAATGATTCTGGTTTGCAAATTTTCTTGGGCATGGTAGGAACATGTTAGAAGCAATGTAGTTATTTTAGGTTATTTGTTTTTCTTATTCCTTTGTTTTGTTAGGGTCTGTTAATTTTTGGGGGGTGTGGTAGTGACAGGTTGGAAGCAATGCAATCATTTTAGGTTAATTGTTTTCCTTATTCCTCTGTTTCGTTTTGTTTGACTTTTTTTAAATTTTTTGATAAAGTAAAAAAAAAGCTATTGCATTTAAAAAATAATTAGCTTCCCTCTATCATGGACTTGCCCTTTTGAAGCTTGTTATTGCAAAGGAGAAGCTAAACTTGCTTATAATTGTGCCTAAGAGTCTCCCCCTGAGTGCCTCTTTGTTGCTCAGATGTGGCCCCCTCTCTCTCTCTCTAGCTAAGCCAGCTCAGCAGTTGAACTCACTGCCTTCCTGCCTGTGTGGGATCTGACACCCAGGGGTGTAAATCTCCCTGGCAATGTGGGATATGACTCCCAGGGATGAATATGGACCTGGCTTTGTGGGATGGAGAATATCTTGACCAAAAGGGGGATGTAAAATGAAGCAAAATAAAGTTTCAGTGCATGAACTGGGCCCCCACAATCCACCCCCACATAGCAGACTTCATTGACCATTGGACAGACATTGTATCCATAGACAACGGAACACTAGAAGTTCCCTCCAAAGGAGAAAACAAATTCACAAAGAGATGGCACCATGGCCAAGAAGGGGAATTAAACCATTTAGACAAGGGGTCTACTGATAATTGCTGAATTCTGGTATGCCAGAAGGGTATTCCACACAGTCCAGTTTGCAAGTGTCACAGTCCAAGGAAGGCCTGTATTGCCTGAAGATGGCAAATCTGTGCAAACTAACATTGGGTTAGATTATGGGTATGAGTTACTGATGCTCACTGTAGGAAGGTGATTGCCAGGCAAAAAGAAAAGACATTTATGGGGAGCAATAAGGGATAATTACATGCTGGAGAGCTATTGGTTGATAACAAGTTACCAGACAGGCTCATTGTCATGCATAAGTCTTCTGTGGGAATAGGAGACCCCAGCTTATTACAATATTTTGAGTAACTCTTATTCCCCGGGGACTTAGCATTCCTAACCAGTGCAGCTGCATAGGCCAGCACCAAAGGCAATTGACCTAATTTTCCCCGTTTTTCATGGTCTGAGGCACAGGCAACAACAAATTCTTCCTGTTTCCCCGCTTAGGCCCCCTAACTTGGATTCTCAATGCTTGCATTCATCCCACCATTAGCATTTCAATAGAAGCTGGGACTGCAGCTCTTTGTGTGGCACTTAGGCAGGTTAGGGCCTGATAAAACCTTTTTGCTGTAGAGATTTTGTAGTCCAAAGCCCATGCTTGGGTCATTTGTTCAGTGAAAGGGGCCCCCTGATCACTGCCTATTTGTGTGCATGTGCCATACAGAGCACACACCCTTTCCAAACAGCTGATGGTGACCTGCTGGTTTGCCTTCTCCACTAGGAAAGCTAAAAAAAGTCCTATAGCCGTGTCCATGGCCATAAAAGCATGCCTTGAGAATGGAAAGGGACCAATGTAGTCCTTGTGTCCCATCTGGTGTGGTAGCCTATGTGGTTGATGCAGGGAGCACAAAGGGTACTCTAGTGATGTCCACTAGCTGCAGGCAACAGTTACCTTTTGTCACTGGCAGGCATCCCAGATGTTTCTCCACCATTCTTGTCATTTCAACAGCTACCTTAGGGACAGCAACTTTAGCTGTTGAATCCTCTATATAGGACACTGGTCCAAAAATCTCATGCATTTCTTCATTCAGAGGGTTGATATTGAAAATACTGCACTGTAGAAGGTAGGCTGTCCACCTGGCCAGTGTTCTCAGCTGTGTACTGCTACAGTGTGGCTTAGAAGCTGTGTCAGTAATCCACCCCTGAATAGGGATGGCCATTTTTAAGGTGATGGGGCATCTTTGCATCAGTCCCTACACTTGCAATAAGGCATTATATACAGGACAAAATTGCCTTTTCAGGAGGTTTTTTTCTCAGTTTGCCCCTTTCCACAAATGTGACCTGTTGGAAAGAATGCTGTAATAAATGCTCACACAATTGTGGAGGAGAAAAGAATTTATTTACAATCTTGTAAGAGCGGGCACACCACCAAAGAAAAGTGGCGGGTGTGCTGAATGAAAGAACCTAGCAATAGTTATACCTAATACGCATGCCCCTACCCTGTTTCCCCATTGGCTGGGTACTCCAGAGGTTACAGCCTATCTGAGAGCTAACTCACCCGCCTTTGAGATTTTGAATTGTACAACTATCAGAGAGAGTTAACTAGTTTAAATCTCTTGCTGAGAGTTCCCACCTTTGATTATACCCCACATCCCTTTACATTCCAGTAACCCTGGTTATTTTCCCATATAGGGAGCTGGCACTGATTGTAGGCTTAAGTCATGGCTCTCTCTCTCCTTCCCTTTACCACAGAGCCAGTTTAAGCCAGTTCTGCTGCTGAGTCTCCATTTTCCCTATTCCATGTTGTTTTTATGTGAAAGCTAAACTTAACCCTTTCTTACACATTAAAAGCCAAGGAACATTCATTTAGAATGTTGCCTCTGCCATGGACCCCACCCAAAGACAATATTAGTTCTGGCTACATCCAATTCACAGTGCATGCCTGGATCTGTGCCCCTCAGTGCTTGTGCCTGTGTTATTGCCCTTTTTGCCTTTTTAAATGCAGCGTATTGGGAGGTGTTCCATTCCCAGAGATAGCCTTTTCTAATCCAGATATACAAGGGTTATAACAGTTGGGCTAAGTGAGGAACAAAGGTCTCCAATATCCCAGCAACCCCCAAAGAAGCCATTTGGCATTTGCAGTGCAGAGAAACAGTGCACCTTAAAGAGAGTTACTGATTAGTGAAATAGAGTTACACTAGCAGTACTTTTCCACTTAGCCAAGTCCTTTGCCAGGAGACAATGGCAGATGTCCAGGCTATGTAAATAGCCTTGGAGAAGTACAGAAAAAGTCCATTGTTGGTCTCCCTGGGAGAAAGCAAATGCAAGCTGGCTTGATTTTCCTAGGGAGATAAAAAAAAAAAAAAAAAAAAAGCCTTAGCAAGATCCAAAATAAAATGATGTTGAACAAATATGGCTTATTACACAGCATTTTTTCTATGTCTACCATTTTTAATTTCCAGGTCTGGAAAAAAAAAAAAACTTCACCTTCCCCACCTTTCTGCAACCAGCCCTTCCCCCATAGCTGCCTTAGTGCCTAGGCCTTGGTGGCAGGGGTAAATGAGACAGAAAGAAAGGCTTGTCTAGTTGAACTTGAATTTAAAAGTTTAAATCAGGGCAGCGGGATTTGGGGAGTTTCTACACCTTACTTTTAATTATTTCCAATTACTAGATGTATTTTACTTAAAGGTGTGATCCGGACAATTGGGAAAGGTCTTTGCCTTTTCTAGAGGCAGCCCTCCGGCAGCCTTCTGCTGCTTAGGGAAATTCCAGTGGTGGTTTCCTTTTAATGTCCAGATTTGTTTACAGTAATTACAGAACTAAAGCTTTGAACTCTGCAGCAAAGACAGCAAAGATGGCTTTTTTTTCCTTTTTTTTCTTTGGGACTCCAGGAGTAATATATATTTACATATATATATATTACATATATATATTATATATGTTACATATATTATATATTACATATATATTACATACATAATATATACATATATATACAATATATATGTAAATATATATTGCTTATTTATTTTTAAGCAACTCCAATAGAGCTCTTTAAGAATTTTGTTAAAATATGGAGGTATAAGAATATACATTCAACAGGCAGACAAGACAAACAGAAAGTTAGTCACAAGAAACAGAAGCACAGAAATACTTTTGAGTGGGGCAAATACAGGATTGAATATACATCATTTCATCCTATTTCTACCCTGTTTCAGAACAATTCTAATTATAATGCAGTCTTCTTTCCATGAAGTCCTTTCTCTCCTGATTTCAAATCTTATTGAGGCCAGATTGTGTTACAGAAATAAACTTTTTCTCATAGGCTCATAACTAAAATTTTTACTTTTTTTTTTTTTAAATAAAACCCAAAGGTTCCCACTCTTCCTCCCCTTCCTCACCTAAGAAGGAGTTTATGGGGTCCAATGCTTTGGGGTCCCATCCAGGAGTAGCTACAATTCTCTGGACTTGAGGCTGAGGCAATTTATGGCCTTTGGCTTGGGCATATCTACATGCCAGAGTCTCTAGCTAATCGTCCACTCAGAGCGGTGATCAGTCAGAGTCCTTCATTTCAGCCTGGGCAAGGCGCATCTCTCTCTCTAATTTTATTTTCTCTTCTAAATGCTGTGCAGTAGCTTTCACCCCTTGTTCTGCCTCAGCAGCCATCCTCAAGGCTCCTGGCTGCTATTTGGCAGTCTCTTTTCTTCTCACTCAAATCTAATTGTCCTACTGTCTGTTGCAAAACAACTGGCAACCCCGCTGGAGTTTTCAGGGCATCCCCACGCACTTGTGGAATTACCATCCAGGAGGACAGCCACCCCTCCCCATGTGGATGATATGGGACAATTTGAGATCTCCCCCCTCAGATTCTCCCGTCCTAAAATTCATGCCTACTATGGCCAGCAGCCCCTCGGTCCCCCTGGCTGCACTCACCAATCGCTACAACCCAGCTTAGACTTAGGACTGAAGAACAATCCCAGGTGTGAAGTTAGACATGCGTTTAATAGGACTTATTTATGCGACATGATTTGTTCCATGGTGGTGGGGGGGGGAAAGATGGAAGTTTGTGCTCCACTTGTGTAGGTTTTTTTTTTAAATTTTATTTTGAAATAAATTCAAAGTTATAGGAACAGTTGCAAAAACAATACAAACCCCATACACAGAACTCCAGCATACCCTAACCCCCCCTCCCCCGATACCCCGATCCACCGATTTTAACCTGCTGTCACACCACTATTTCTCTTTCCCCCCCTCCCTCCCTATCATCCATCTATTGCTCTCGTCTTCTGAACATATGAAAGCAAGCTGCACACATCCTTGAACAAACACTATAATTCACATATACAATTCCCATGAACAAGAACATTCTTTTATGCAATCCCATTAAGCACAGCTAAGAAGTTCAAGAAATTCAACATTGATATAAATCTTACATTCTATAGTTCCTTTTTTTTTTTCTTCTTATGTCTCAGCTGTGTCCCTTTGAGCCTCCTGTCCTCCATCCTCAGATCCCATCCAGGATCATCCTTGGCATTCAATTGTCATCTATTTAGACTTTTTTTTTTTCAATTGTGGGAACATATATACAGCCTAAATCTTCCTATTACACCCCCTCCCTAGCCTTCCATTAGTGGGATTAATCACATTTAGAATGTTGTAATGCTATCACCTTCCCACCATCCATTACTAGAAATTTCCCTTCACCTCAAACAGCAACCCTACCCTCATTTCTTAATTCCCCAGTGCCCCCTCCCCCACTTCTCATAACCCATACTCTACTTTTCGTCTCTATGGTCATATTCTCTGATAATTTCTTTGTGTTTACTGTGGGGCTTAAAATTAACCTCTTAAATCCATAACAATCTTCTTTTTCTTTGATACCAACTTAACTTCAATAGGACACATAAACTATGTTCCTATACTCCTCCATTCCCCCACCTTTATATAGTTCTTGTAAAAATTACATATTTTACTTCGAGTCCAAAACCACTGATTTGTCATTAGAGTTTGTGTATTTTATATGATGTAGGAAGTAAATAGTGGAATTACAAATAAAAAATTATTGACTTCTATTTGTATTCCATTGTGGTCAGAGAATGTGCTCAATATATTCAAATATATTGAATATATTCAATTGTGTTTTTTTTTTTTAATTTATTGAGGCTTGTTTTATGTCCCAGCATATGGTCAATTCTGGAGAAAGATCTGTGATGACTAGAGAAAAATATGTGTCCTGGTGATTTGGGATGTAAGGTTCTATATATGTCTGTTAAAATTCTCTATATCTCTTTCTCCTTTCTTTATTTCTCTGTCAGTAGGGCTCCCTTTAGTATCTGAAGTAGGGCAGGTCTTTTACTGGCAAAATCTCTCAGCATTTGTTTGTGAAAAATTTAAGCTCTCCCTCAAATCTGAAGGAGAGTTTTGCTGGATAAGTATTCTTGGTTGGAAATTTTCTTTCTCAGAATTTTAAATATGTCATGCCGCTGCCTTCTCGCCTCCATGGTGGCCGCTGAGTAGTCACTACTCAGTCTTATGTTGTTTCCTTTGTATGTGGTGAATTGCTTTTCTCTTGCTGCTTTCAGAACTTGCTCTTTCTCTTTAGTATATGACAGTCTGATCCGAATATGTCTTGGAGTGGGTTTTTTGGATTTATTCTACTTGGAATTTGCTGGGCATTTATGCTTTCTGTATTTATATTGTGTAGAAGGTTTGGTAAGTTTTCCCCAACAAACAATTTCTTTGAATACTCTTTCTAGACCTTTGCCCTTGTCTTCCCCTTCTGGGACACCAGTGAGTCTTAAATTTGGACGTTTTATTTTATCTATCATATCCCTGAGATCCATTTTGATTTTTTCTATTTCTTCTCCATTCTTTCTTTTGTACTTTCATTTTCTGTTCTGTGGTCCTCTAGGACACTGAGTCGTTCAACTTCCTCTAATCTTGTATTATAAGTATCCAGAGTCTTTTTAATTTGGCCAACAGTTTCTATTATTTCCATAAGATCTTCTATTTTTTTATTTACTCTTGCAATTTCTTCCTTATGCTCTTCTAGGGTCTTCTTCATGTCCTTTATATCCTGTCCCATGTTCTTCTTCATGTCCTTTATATCCTGTGCCATGCTCTCATTCTTTGATTGTAGTCCTTTGATTAATTGTGCCAAGTACTGTGTCTCTTCTGATATTTTGATTTGGGTGTTTAAGATTGGGTTCTCCATATTGTCTGGTTTTATCATATGCTTTAAGATTTTCTGTTGTTTTTGGCCTCTTGGCATTTGTTTTGCTTGATAGGGTTCTCTCAAGTTGTAAAAAATACCAGTCTAATTTTTCAGAACTACAACTTGGTGGCATACACTTTCCCTAACTAACCAGCAGATGGTGTCTGCGAGTCACCTATTCCCCTCAAGTCAATTCTCCTCAACTTTGTCTTTGCGGTGTGTGGGGAAATGATTCTTGTGGGGTTTAATTGGTGAACTCAGTTGGGTGTGTTTTTGGTACTGTCCGCCGTGAATGTGTGGTGTGTGTCTGGGTGGTTAGGGAGGCAGAGCAGCTTTTAATATTCAAACCTCCCAGGTGTTCCCAGAGATTCAAGGCTGTTGCAAGAGTCTAAGCCTTCATTTCAGTTTTGCCCCAGATTTTCTCTGCCACTGACCCACAAGTCGCCGGCATTGACATAGCATCCCTGGGTTTTCCGAGTGGGCCTCTTTCTCAGCTGTGATCTTCCAGGAACCTCTGCTGAGGGAAGGCTGTGCTATGTCACAAGTGCACGCCGTCCCTCATGGGAAGCCCCGGGCCACCGGGCCGTGCAGAGGCGCTCCCAGCCTGATGCAAAGATGGCTGAATGGGGCATCTCAACCCCCCCCCCCACTTTTTGCACAGCTCCGCCTTCCCAGCTCTGGGACAACTAGCTGTGTATGCATCCAAGGCCACTGTCCACGGCCGATATTGTGGTGTGTGCACAATACTGTGGGATACACTCCCTGTCACACTGGGTTTCCTGGTGTGGCTCTGGGCTGTGGGTATGGCCCCAGGCAGGAGTATCTCAGCCCACCAGGAAGCCTGCTGTAACCAGCATGGTTTCTTTCTCCTTTTGGCTCTCCCCTCTGGCCCCCTGGCCCTGAGGGAATCAGCAGTGGGGCATCCTCCACGCCAGACACCTGAAAGGTTGGCACAGCCTGCTCCTGCCATGCTTCACTGCGCAGTTCTTGCAGTCAGTTAACTGCAGCTGTTCCTGGGGTGTTTTTTTTTTTTTAAAGAACTAGTCCATCTCCAAACGCCAATCCCGGGTTTCCCCACACCACAGTGTGGCCGCGGGGCTTTCAGCCGGCTTACTCACTTGTTTCAGAATGCAGACTCCTGGTTCACCAAGTGCACGGTCCCTGTGGTTTTAGCAGACCTTGTCCAGCTGGTGCATTGCTGAAACTGGTATTCTGGGTCACTTTCTGGTTTTTGTCTAGTTTTTTCACGGAGGTGTTTTGTTGCCCTGTCTCATCTAGCCGCCATCTTAGGTTCTCTTGTGTTGGTTTTTATAATTA